>NC_063047.1:24991820-25291820 GCF_018812025.1 Megalobrama amblycephala
GTGTAATGAATAATTAGACTCACCTGTGGTTGAATTGTTAAATTAGACATTTGTAGTCTAAATTTTAGCTTTGCTCCAGAGACTTTCAGTGGGGTGTACTCATTTTTGCATCACCCTAATTTGAGTAAAACTGAAAAAGTTAAACAGATGTTATATAAAACTTAGTCTTGTCAAAATTTTGGAAATTGTTTTTGTGTTCATTGAGATATTGTTTATAATGTTACTGTTCAAAGGGGGTGTACTCATTTACGCTGAGCACTGGAAGTCTTAAAATAAAATAGGAATATTAGATGAAAACCATCTTAAGAAATCTTAAGAAAATTAGAAATGTTGCCTTGGAAACTAGTTGAAATAAATAAGTTTAAGTTGAAGTATTAAAATTACTAAAACTGAAATAAATATAAAGCTATAAGTACAACAAAAGTACAACAAAATGATTAAAATAAATTTAAATGAATATATTATATATATATATATATATATATATATATATATATATATATATATATATATATATATATATATATATATATATATATATATATATATATATATAATTACACTCAACCCAGCATTCTTTGCTGCGAATCTGCTAGTCACAATGTGTTTCCTCCACAGTGTAAACACCTGAGAAATCTAATGTCATTTTGGTATCCTATCAGATTAGATGACTCTGATATCTCAGCTGGTTTCTAGTTCTATTACATTATTGCCCTGCAGACTTTAAGCTACAGTGTTTTCAATCATAAGCAGTCCCATATGTCCCTAAGAATGTAACTATTTTGAAACTATTTTTTGTTATTTGTATTCTGTAAGGTGAAATTTTGCTCTTTTCTTTCTTCCTTAACCCTCAGAGACCCAGTGTAACAGAATAACATCATTTGTACAAAGCAATTAAAAATAACAAACCTTCACTAAATATGGGTAAATACTACACATAACAGTAGCTGATACAACAACAGCTTTGATTATTAGCATATTAACTGCCACAGCTTGCTAAAGGAACTCAAAATGACGCCAACCAGCTGACACAATGTTTAACACTATTGTATTTTTTCACATTTGTATTTTTTTTAGAATATGACTGATCGTTTTGCTAGATGAGACCCTTATTCCTCGTCTGGTATTGTTTAAAGCCCTTTGAAGCTTCACTGAAACTGTAATTTTGACCTTCAACCGTTTGGAGACCATTCAAGTCCACTATAAGCAGAATAATACTGGAATGATTTCATCAAAAACCTTAATTTCTTTTCGACTGAAGAAAGAAAGACATGAACATCTTGGATGACATGGGGATAAGTAAATTATCAGGAAAATTTTATTTGAAAGTGGACTATTCCTTTAAAACAGCTCAAACATACATTTTAGTCTGGGACAAGGCTTAAGCCTTGTCTGTGAAACCGGGCATTGAAGTTTTAAAATCAGTGTGAAAAGCAATACAAACTGTGGATGGTCTCCTTACAAATGGTTTCATCCTGTCTCAGCGGGCGGTTCTAAGTTGCAGTGTGAACCAGACGTGGTTGCAGTCAAAGGTTCGGTTATATGAAAACTATACACTACAGTTATATTTCAGTATTGTGCATGTCTTTGCACCCTTTTCTTGTCATTCCCAAGGGCTGTCGATTATTAAAATAGTTGATTCATAATTTCTTAGCACAAACAGACATCTGTGTTTCTGATTCTCTTCTTATCTTGCTGCTAGCTGAATTGTACCACCTTTCAATTTCTTCACATCAAAAGTGTAGATATAATTTGATGATTTTCTTGGGAGCACATTTTGGGAAAGAGAGAAAAAATGGGAGATGAAAGAGCACTAAAATTGTTTCAACAGGCTAATCAGGGATAAAACATAAAGTGTATGTTCTTGTGTTTGCTCTGATTCAAAGATCCCTTGCAGTTGGGTGTCTGTGAAAGGCCTTCTCACATTTCCAAACCAAACAGAATGCATCCTGGGGAGGCCTTCACACACATACACACACACATACACACACAGCAGAGAGAGAGAGATGGGGGTGGCACAGAAAACACTACAAAGAATAAGACAAACACAGAAAGCAGCAGAGGTCCAGAGGCAGGTCGGGTCTTTCCCATACACACACGTAAACATACATAAACACACACATGCAGACTTCTAAGGAATGTTTCCACATCTGGTTTCCATTGGGGTTTTCATTCAAAGATGTTCAAAGGACCAATATGAGATACAGATGTTTGCTGCAAAATACTGAACTGAACATTAAAAATCATTGTGCGCAAATCATACTGTTTTAACAAAGCTTGTTTAGACCAAGGGCAAACACTTAGAAATATCATATACTGTATGTAAATATTGAAAAAATGCAGTTCGTAGCTAAACACTTTACGGTTGGTCTGTAAACTCTGTGCTTATCTTCAAGTTCAAGTCATTTATAGTGCACTGAAAATGGCAAATGTTAACATGATTTTGTTTTACTTTCATTTTATAGTGTTTACAATCTTGTTTAATTCCGTAATCTTAATAAAAGAAAAAAAAAAAATCAGTTTACCATACACAGACATGATTACATGCAGCTCTTTATAGTTTATAAATATTGAGTCTGGTCAGGTTTAGTTGAGTTCAGACACTAACACACCCACACAGATAAGTTTAGTCTACTCATTCTTTCCAGGATAACAGCTGTTGCTCTATATTGATGTGACTTTGTCTAAAGGTATGAACATACTGTATGAAAGGAATAATTGATGACAGGCCGTTGAATTCTTAGAAAATAATGCACACCTGAGGTGGTATTGCGGCCTCATCGCGAAGCGGAGAATTATTTTCTAAGAATTCAACGGCCCGGAGTCAATTATTCCACTTATACTATGGTTACCACACCTCAAAACACTGTTCCAATGTTATATTTCAAGACATTTGTCAAGTTTTTGTCCTTAAAACACTCTTGTGTGTGGGACTATTTTTTTACGCATCTCATCCCAAGCCTCAGATGCTAATTCCAAAACGTGATTTCAGAACTAGTAACAGAGGCTTGAGCCTTGATAGCAGACTAGTTGGTACAGTTATTAACATGGTTGAGAGAGAGAGAGAATAAGCATAAGTGAATAAGCCTACCTGAGTCTGTGCATCTCTAATGGCAGCAGTGTGTCTACTAATAGCGAAACTATAACATTTGTCTAACGTTACCTCAGGAACCGCACAGTTATTACCTAGCTGGCGAGAAATGCTGCTCTGACAAAACGTTTCTGTGTGAATGTGTGTCCGTACTATACAGAGCATGTGTACGTTTGAAAGAGAGAGAGAGTGAGCTGGAGAGAGTATGAGTTTTCAGGACACAGTAAAACGTATTTTGTGGCAAAAACTATGACAATAATTTGTTGTTTTCATCCTATTTACTATATGTATTTGCTTGGTCAGTGTCGTGGGTTTTGTTTCCTTTGCGGTTGTAGGCTGTAGGACACAACTACTTTAGCCGTGTGTTTCCCTGACAATAATTGCACACCTTAGAACGGTGCTCAACCAATCAGATTTGAGCATTCAGCAGCCCTGTAGTATAAGAACACAGTAATTCTGCATTTGAGGCAGGTTTTTGAGCCCGTAAGTTACAACTTTAAATCACGAATCACGACTTTGTAGCGTTCCAGGAAAGTCACGCCAAACTGCGTAAAAGTGTAAACAAAACATGGTGGACCGTACGGGGCTTATGCTCATTAACAATTATTTCTATCGCCAAAGGTGCTTACTTCTTGCTTATTTGAGGGAAACAGATGAGGAAAACGGCGCATAAGGCAAAAGAAGCTGTTATACCTTTTATTTTACGTTATTTTACCGTGCACTTGCATAAACACTGCATCCGTAGGGGCTGCCATTGTTGTTTCACGGGCTATGTGACGTCAGAACCCGTAACTGGGTGTACATCGATCTAGTACGAGTTCACGGGTGGGAAGTCACGGGGTTGACTGCCGTTCCAGTGCACTTTCACGGGTAGAAGGTTGGAAAAACACGGGTTACGGGTTGCCTGGAATGCGGCCTGTGAGAGACAAACACATTATATATAACGTACATATTCAAATTCAAGTCCTGCAGACTGATTAATTGTTTTGTTCCAGACCGTTCAAGATTAGAGTTGGAAACCAACTCTTGTTTTATTTTTATTTTTCTCCTGCTCCATTTCTTTTCTTGTTTTTTCTAGCCAAGATAATCTTTTCTAGCCAAGATAAAGCACATGCTGAGGTGAAATTATGCCGATCGACATGGCAACCTCCATGGTGTGGGTGAGCATGTCTGTGTATACGAAAGAAAGATATTTAGAAAGATTTAAAAAAATATATAATAATGTTTTTTATTTTTGTGGTGGAGACTCTTTCTGCAGATAATATTGTTTAGCCTGTATGGTGACAAATAACTTGTATCTTTATGTGTGAGACATTGACTAAAGGGTTAGTTCACCCAAAAATTAAAATTTTGTCATTAATTACTCACCCTCATGCCATTCCAAACCCGTAAGACGTTTGTTCATATTTGGAACACAAATGAAATCTGAGAGCTTTCTTTCCCTCCATTGACAGCCTACACAACTACTGTACCAGTATCAAGCCTCAGAAATGTAATAAAGACATCATTAAAGTAATCCATGTGACTCCATTGGTTTACCCTCAGTTTTATGAAGCGACGTGAGTGCTTTGTTTGAGTAAAAAAAAAGAAAAAACTTAATTTACTACTTTTGTCTTGGTTCATGGGTCTGTATGCTCATTCTGTGTGTGTGTGTGTGTGTGTGTGTGTGTGTGTGTGTGTGTGTGTGTGTGTGTGTGTGTGGCCGCTCTTGCATTGTCAGCGTTGCCTAGTTACAGCGCACCTGACGAGTCAATCTAGCGGTCACAGGTGTACCTCATCTGCACTGCCTTTATCTGGCTGGCGTTTCTATGGAGTGTTGTCGGATCGTTGTTGTTCATGTCCTGTCCTTGTTCTCTGTGCAGTCTTCCTAGTTCCTGCGTCTCTACGCCTGGAAACTGTTCTCTTCTGGATCGCTTGGACTGGTTATTTTCGTAGAGACTATGCACCGCTGGATTATACTGCACTACTATTGTCTCGTTGCAGTGGTTTAAATAAAGCATTTGGATCTTGTGTTTCTGTTTCATGACAACTTTTTTTACAAAATATTAATCTCCAATACGTGGTTTAAAAACGCTAATTCAGACACCTTTGCTCAGAGACACACATAATTGAGAATGCTTTGACTTTATCTGGACATATTTTCGTCCGGCGGGGCAAAAATAGACAAAATAACTGCTAATATTATGGCTGAAACGTATACTCAATATTAACTTCTTGTTTATTGAATTGTTGTGTACAATATCACACTGCAATCATGCAGTTTGTCTGTATCAGTACAGTCGTGTGATTATTGCTTATTTAGACCTCATACAGACATTTGCCAGCTGTGGGATTTATTAGTGGATGACGACTCTGTGATCTTTTGGCTGCAACACTGGTAATAAGTATAATAGTTTTACAGAGATGGTAGCCAAAACACGGCAGAACAACAACAACTTTATTTTGACTAAATTTAAAAGGGTTTAAACAAAATAACTCTGTGTTATTAGTTATATCTCTTCCAGTACACTGGCTGCAGGAACAGGCCCTTCTGGAGCAACCCAAGGTTAAAGACATCTCAGGAACTCTCCAGTTCATTTGAACAATTAGATTCAAGCAGCAATTAAACTGACAAAGTACCACAAAGTATGCCATTTTCTCAAGACACAAACTCCACATATTCTCTGCAGACACACAAGAAAGCTGCTTTCCTCTCTAAAGTGTCCTTGTCCTTTTTTCCTTTTTCATCCTTAATTTTCTATTGGCTTTATCCTACACTTGTGCACTCTTGATGTTGGCCCATTGTAGATGAAGGATGTACACTGTAAAAAGTGGTAACCTGCAAATATTACCTAAAGAGCCATTTGTACTATATTTATTCCATAAAATTACTTTTGTCAGTATAAATTAATGTTTTTAAAATGGTTGATTCAGGGACATTAAATAATATTTGGATATGGATAAACCAGTTAATTTAAATGTTACTTTTTTTTTTTTTTTTTTTTTTTTTTTCAGTGTAGATGCAAATCTTACATTAACTCAGTTTACAGGTCACATTAATTGTGACCTGGACTTTAATTGTGAGCCTACTGTAACTATGAAGGTACTGAATTTTGTGAGATCTGTCCAGATTAGCACTAATAATTGTAATTACTTTAATGTTTTTGTTTTTCCAAGGCAAGGCCTTTGAGATCACATATGTCCGTTTGAAGTTCTACACCAGCCGACCAGAGAGCTTTGCCATCTACAAGCGTACGGAGGAGAATGGACCATGGCAGCCATACCAATATTACAGTGCTTCCTGTCGCAAGACGTACGGGAGGGACAATAAGGGCTTCATACGTCCAGGCGATAAGGAAAGGATGGCACTCTGCACGGATGAGTTTAGTGACATCTCTCCACTAACCGGCGGAAATGTGGCCTTCTCCACATTGGAAGGACGACCCAGTGCCTACAACTTCGACCAGAGTCCTGTGTTACAGGTATGTCATGTTATTTTACAATATGAGAGTCTGGCTGTCAAGTAATGCAATAGTATGATTTTATATTTAACCCATCTGGATACATCTTCTGGATACATGAACCATTTCTAATGTAAATCCAAGGGATTTACACTGTACATACATAAATATTTACCTTCATGGCTTGTTGACAGTAACTTGAGGATAAGTTTTAGTTAGCAGCTCATCTCCTCAGCCTTTAGATATGTAGATGGTTGTGCTTTGTTGTTTCAGAAGAAAGCTTTAAGGAAAATATACCTCACTGTCAAGCTATTCTAACTTTCAAACTTTCACAGCAGAATCGTACGGCTAAACATGAGTGTTCTCAGCATGCCGTGCTACTAAATACAGCCTGCAACCTTTTCCAAAGATTTCTAGGGAGCTTCTTTCACACAGAGATACAGTCACAGCCATCAGATGAAGTTCAGAAAATCAAAGGTGACAGGCAGCTGCCAGAGCTCACCCAACTGTTTAATACAGTATATGAATACTCACATATATGGGTGTTTTTACAACTTTGGGCATTTTGGTCCTGTAGACCTTTAGAAAATAAACACTTGTTTCATACTCTCACTAGTTTATTTGTCTAACAATTTCCAATTGTGTTTATACATATATGACAGAAAAATGATTTTATTTTTATCAGTCATGAACATTTCCACTGCAGTGTCACTTCCAAAACCTATGGAAGCTTGTTTCCGCCACAGAATAAAGCAATTTAAAAGGATAGTTCACCCAAAAAATGAAAATTATCCCATGATTTACTCACCCTCAAGCCATCTTTGGTTTATATGAATATCTTCTTTCAGACAAACACAAATGGAGTTGTATTAAAACATATCCTTGCTCTTCCAAGCTTTATAATGGTAGTGAATGGCGCTCCTGTTTTTGAAGTCCAAAAAAAAAGTGCATCCATCCATCATAAAAGTAATCCATGCGACTCCAGGGGGTTAATAAAGGCCTTCTGAAGCGAAGCGATGGGTCAAACTCAAGCTCCTCGTATTTTATATCAAAATCCTCTGATATCTGTCTTTAAAAATTCTCGTTTTAGACTTCTAATTCGTGGCCGGTGTTTTGTTTTGCTCTGTCCACTGCGCTTCCGCGTTCGTAGGTGCGTCATGTGTCAGGTCAGAGATTGCTCTTTGGAGTAAGTCAATTTGCGTAGGCCGTCTGCCAGAAGCTTGTTATTTTAGTTTATAAAGATTTAAATATGGATATATTTTTTACAACAACCCATTGCTTTGCTTCAGAAGGCCTTTATTAGCCACCTAGTTCTGAGTGTTTTGTAGAGTTTTGAGTTTGTTTGAATAAAGAAGCTGCTGTATCAAGATCCTGACTATATTCCTTTGTGCTGCAACCAGCATCCCTGACACTACAGTTATAAAGCTTGGAAAAGCTGAGATATTTTATGATATTACTCTGATTGTGTTTGTCTGAAAAAAGATAGTCATATACACCTAGGATGGCTTGGGGGTGAGTAAATTTTCATTTTTGGGTGAACTATCCCTTTAAAACATAATTGTGACTTTTTTTCTCACAATTCTGACTTTTTCTTGCAGTTGAGAGTTTATATCTCTCATTTCTGACTTCTTTTCTTAGAATTGTGAGATATAAACTTGCAATTGCAAGTTATAAAGTCCAATTCTCCAATTCCAATCCAATTTCTCAGAATTGCGAGTTTATATCTCACGATTCTGACTTTATGACTCGCAATCGTTAGCTATTAAGTCAGAATATAAACACAATTCTGAGAAAAATGTCAGTTTATAAAAGTCAGTTGAATTTATATCTTGCAATTCTGACTTTATAACTTGCAATTGCGAGTTTATATCATGGAATTCTGAGAAAAAAAAAGTCTGAATTGTGAGAGAGTTTTTTTTTCCCCCAGTGGTGGAAACAAGCTTCCATACCACACAGTTTTAATGTGACCTTCACAAAAATTTTAAAAATCTGCCATGTTCCTCTCTGGAACATTAAAGTGTGCAAAGTAGTAGAATGCCCATATATTGAAATAGGTACAGCCTAAATCAAACCAGATATGACAAGATATTAGATGGTGAGTACCTGCAAAAAGATCATGGAGAATGGGATCTCACCGCCTCCACATCTATTTTTGTGACAAGAAAATGGATTGAAGGAAAGTGTTATAACAGAAAGGTCATACCAGTTCAAACTGATGTGCACATGCCGCTCAGATTTGTAAGGCAAGTTAATTTTGAATGCAGCATCCCAGAAAAGTATCTTCAATAATAATTAAATTGCATGATTTTTGTAGATAAGATTAAAATAATGACGTTACAAGAGAGCAGAAAAGAATAAGGAGGGCAGGTGTGATTTTGACTGAGTGCTTTATGTGTGGCACGTATTTTTTCCTTTTCATAGTACCGGGAGTGATTCTAGGGTACTGACAGTTCTCGTATTAACTGTCAGTATTTTCTTCTGTTCTTGCTGTAGAGATATTGAAACTAAAACTGCTAATTCACTTGCAGTCTAGCACGCCAAGTCTCTCGTTCTTTAGCGCACAGTTGTAAATATTTAGACATATAAAACAATAGTGCAGTGTTATTACAATTCTCATAGACAGTGTCAGCATTTCTCTGTCCCCCATTCGAGACCAGCGAGTTTTTAGGGCTGGTGTTACATTGCATGTTGTAGTGGAGTTAGGGTTGGAATTAAGGTTAGAATGACAACAGCATCCACTACAGTCACAGGATTCAGTGTGCCACATTGAAGTGGGGCTTGTCCGGAACCCACACATGATCCATTTTGGTGGAAAAGCACTAATATTTGAGGCCCTGTTTGCACCTATATTTAGCGCTGATCCAAGCGCAAATAAATAAATGTTAATGGGGTACATAGGGTCCTTGCCATGCAGTAGTTGAACAGGCATAAAGATATTTGGACCTACTGAGATTTGTTGTGGAAGTATGAAAAGGCCAATTTTAGGTAAAATCTTTTTCACTTTCAATCTTTTCATCATCCTCCATTCTCTCACTGTTTCAAAGAAAAACAGCTAGCCTGTCTGTTTACAAAGATGAGAGCCACTAGAGGACAACCAGAGAAGGAGCAACGGAAAAGAAGGGATGTCATTTTATTTAAGAGCAGAGATAACAGTTTGGCTTCTTGTGATTTAGGCTTGTAGCCGAAAGTGTGAAATAGAATCTCCCTATCACACAGGAGATGAATTGGGTTTTTAAAATGAGGATGTAAGAGGACTCTAGTGGCCCCACAAAAAAAAGAGACGGAACTGGAAGAGAGTGCTTGAGTTGATGTAGTCCAGCTGTTGGGCTTAGGGGTAGATAGTAATCAGCATGTGTATACACGCACACACGCTCACACACCAGTATGTCTTCCACTATAGACCTGGATCCTCAAGGCTAAACAATAACCACTTTATTTAGTGGAGCTTGTTTTTGTTCGACCTGTTTTAATGACTAATATCTCAGAATCCATTTCTCACATACATCTGCATTGCTTCTCATAATGGGCTCTCTGCAAGCGGATATGAATCCTCTCTAGACAGCAGAAGAACTAAGATTCTCCAATTACCCAAATGTCACCTTGTTGCTGGTCTAGTTATTTTAATTCATTTACTTGATTTCCTGTGATCGACATGAGGGTATGCAGAGAACAAGAATGATGGGAATAAATGAGATAAGCTCTGAAAATAACGTTAAATTGCTAGTTTTGTTAAATCAGGCAGAACATATTTATAGTACATTCAACACTAAAGTAGTATGTACTATAGGAAATGGTTTCACAAAAATAAATAATGAATGCATTACGCATACTCAGTGTAAATCACGCATTTAAACAAGCTCAGTGATAAATGATTTAAAGCTTGTTAACGGTAATGATAACTGTATTAGCATTCACACTAACAGATGATAATGTTATTTTCATGTTATAGTTCACAATTTATTTATGCTCTTTGAATGTAATTGCAGTGCATGTGTCAAACTCAGATTTGGATTGGCTCTCATTGTTTTTATCATTTTATCAGCTACAAAAAAAAAACAAAAAAAAAGTTATGAAAGTGCCAGTGATAGAGTTGTGGTGTGGACAGGGATGTGCAAAATACAGATTTGAAGAATTGGTTCCCTTTCAAATCAGTTTGAATTTTCTTTGAATTTGCCACACTTTGCAGGAAATTGAATTGAAATGACAGGAAGTAGAATTTACTGAATTACAATTCAGAGAAATTTAACAGGCAATGCCTTCTGGGAAATGTGTTCATCCAGTCTTGTCCATAAATTTGTAAAATATAAATGCGTTTATATATAGTGTAAAATTCTGTAGGTGACATTTTTAACAGATACAGTGTGTCTATGCCTGTATAGTGTTGTCAAAAGTACCGTCTTCGATACCAAGTCGGTATTGAAATTTTAAAATTATGATGCTTTTAGCGCTTTTGAACGGATTCGTAAACACCTCTGATTGGCCATTGTGTTCATGTGCTCAACATATATCAACAGCACTCAAAGCATCACATTTTTTAAATTTCAGTACCGACACTAGCCTTTTAGGCCTATTCTTTAAGACCTTTTCTAGTTAAAAATTAGTCATTGCATGAATGTCTTTGTCTTCTAATTCACCGTCCTTAATTTCAAATTCGAATTGCAATTCTGGAGCCACTCACAGACATAACTGATGAGCGCATGAACACAATGGCCAATCAGAAGGGTTTAAGAATCTACTCAACAGCACTCAAAGCATCACATTTTTAAAATTTCAGTACCGACTTGGTACCGAAGTCGGTACTTTTGACAACGCTAGCCTGTAAGGCCTATTCTATAAGACCTTTTGTAGTTAAAAATTAGTTATTGCATGAATGTCTTTGTCTTCTAATTCACCTTCCTTAATTAGGGCCCGAGCACCGATGGTGTGAGGACCCTATTGTAATTGCTCAGCCAATTATTCTTCTTCTCCAAAATAAATCACCTTTTTGAGGGCCTAAACATTCTCAAAAACTCATTAAACTTTGCACACGTGTAAGAAGTGGTGAAAATTTACATCTGATATGGGTTTCAGAATTAGGTGTGGCAAAATGGCTCGATAACGCCACCTACAAAATTTCAATTAAGCGCCCTTCGTGCTACATTTCACGTACAGTTATGAAATTCGGTAGACAGATGTAACAGCCCAATACCTAAAAAAGCCCTTGGATGCAAAACCCAACAGGAAGTGAGATATTTTGAATTTTCTCTACAAAATTTTGGCAGTTTTTGCCATTTCCACATGTTGTACTTTAATGAACTCCTCCTAGAGCTTTAATCAGATCAACATCATATTTGGTCAGTCTAATCTAAAGGCCTTTGAGACGTTAAATTGCGAAGATCTAGAATTTTCGCTGAAGGGCGTGTCCGTGGCGGCCTGGCAAAGTTCGATGTTTTGCCATGAAACAGGAAGTTGTTGTAACTCGGGCATACAATGTCTGATCTGCCCCAAGCTTCACATGTTTTATTAGAGTCCTGACCTGAAGACATCTTCATAACAATATTCAGTTACAGTCATAGCTCCACCTGGGGGCAACAGGAAATGACATGTTTTACACTGTGATTAACTCCTCATAGAGATTAAACCAGAAGCACATCATATATGGCCAGTCTAATCTTAAGGCCTTTTGAGATGTTAAATTGCAAAGATCTTGAGTTTTCGTTGAAGGGCGTGTCCGTGGTGACCGACAAAGTCTGATGTTTCGCCATGTCAGGTGAATCACTTTTATGAGGGCCGAAACATCTTCGAAAACTCATGAAACTTTGCAGATGCGTCAGAAGTGGTGAAAATTTACGTCTGATATGGGTTTCAGAATTAAGTGTGGCAAAATGGCTTGATAGCGCCACCTAAAACATTTCAACGAAGTACCCCTGACACTACGTTTCACGTACAGGTATGAAATTTGGTACACACATCTAACAGCCCAATACCTACAAAAAAGTCTCTTGGAGTGAAATCTGAAAACCAACAGGAAGTCAGATATTTTGAATTTTCTTTGCAAAATTTGTGTAGTTTTTGCCATTTCCAGACGTTGTACTTTAATGAACTCCTCCTAGAGCTTTAATCAGATCAACATCATATTTGGTCAGTCTAATCTAAAGGCCTGTATGACGTTAAATTGCGAAGATCTATAGTTTTCGCTGAAGGGTGTGGCCGTAGCGGCCTGCCAAATTTTGATGTTTTGCCATGAAACAGGAAGTTGTTGTAACTCAGGCATACGATGTCGGATCTGCCCCAAACTTCACAAGTTTTATTAGAGTCCTGACCTGAAGATATCTATATGCTAATGTTCAGTTGCAGTCATAGCGCCACCTGCCAGCAACAGGAAATGACATCTTTTACACTGTGATTAACTCCTCAAAGACATTTAATAATAACAACACCATACTGTGTATGGTCAGTCTTAAGGCCTTAGCGACATTTAATTGCAAAGATCTTGAGTTTTCGTTGAAGGGCGTGTCAGTGGCAGCCTGACAAATTCTGATGTTTCGCCATGAATGATGAAGCTGTTGTAACTAATGCATACAATGTCCGATCTGCTCCAAACTTCACATGTGTGATAAGAGTCCTGGCCTAAAGACATCTATATGGCAATATTCAGTTAGTCATAGCGCCACCTGCTGGCAACAGGAAATGGTATGCTTTACACTTTAGTTCACTCTCAGAAAAAACATTTTAATATGCCATGATGTATCAAACATACTAGAAATATGCTAAATCATGAAACACTTGGCTAAGTGCTAATGCATGCGATTAAAGCCAAGAAACAGGAAGTTCTAGTAACTCAGGCATACAATGTCCGATCTGCTCCAAACTTCACATCTTTGATAATATTCCTGGCCTGAGGACATCTACATGGCAATATTCGGTTACGGTCAAAGCGCCACCTATTGGCAGCAGAAAGTGTGGCACTTTGAAATGACTTGGCTATATTTCTCCTGTATTTACTCGCTTGCATCCATGTCGCCCACTGTTCACTGTTTTCCTGATGCCAACGGGTGGCGGTTAGCCCGGGTGCGAGGGCCCTTTCATCGCTGCTTGCAGCTTTAATTTCAAATTTGAATTGCAATTCTTTACACTGATACAAATTTCCATTAAATTCAAAACATATAACATAAAAATTTCAACATATATACATGCATATAATCATGATTGATAAATTACAAATACTTCATAGTATTCTGTCATGATTTACATGCTATTTTGAAGCGAGGGTTTTGCATACATGAGCACTTAATGTTTTACTGTTTCTTCTCAGCCCCACACAAACACACATACTTGAACTCTTGCCTCCATTTATCTCCCTTTGCACTCATTACTTTAATCACTAATTCTTTCACTCTGTAATTAGAACGTGGAAGTAGTGATTTAGACACTCTGTGAAACAGAGGGGAAGTCAGTGTCTTTCATTTTCTTGCCTCACCTCTTATCTAATGTCTGGACCCCTGAATTTTCCACTGACACCAGGTTTCTTTTACAGCACAGCTTCATTTATGGCAGCTGCAGTCTGACCGCTGTGATCACATGCTTCTAGGGGAATAATTCTCACCCCGTGTCCACAAGGAACTGCTTACCTTGAGTTTTTAATTGTGTGTGTGTGTAATTAATGTTTCCTTCCAAAAAAGCTATCAGTGACCAAACAATGACAAAAATGGCTTTTGCTCATAGCTTTTGCTCTAAACAAAACAGTTCAGTTGTATTTGAAGGATTCATTTAAAATGCTTGCTTTCTTTGTTAGCTTTGTTTTGTAGTTTTAAAATAATTTTGTTAAACTTTCTAGCAGGGTATGAGTAGTATTTCTTTTGAATGTTGGTATGTTTTTAGTTATATGCATATGCATGTGACTGTCCTGCAGGCAGCAACAATAAAACTTATTTTAGTATTTACATTTATTAAGGCAATTTGACATCTGTAATTTGTCTGGGCACTGACACTTATATTACATGCAGTCACTTGTTGGAAGGCATCTGACCAGGAAGTAAATGTATATAGTGTTGTATTCACATTCAGCTATTATTTTCTGTTACCACCCAAGCTTTCATAACATTTCTGAAGGTTTTGAGGCAGTGCAGTGCTGCATTTTTGTGATCGTTAACAAGAATGATGGCACAGCACGCTTCCCATTTCCCCTCTCCGTCACTTCTTTGATGATTGATCATTTTTAGCTTTCAAAACTCTGTCAGATTTTTTAATAGTCAAGCTTTCCCTAATGGCCTAGTTGCCCATAGATTTCTGCTCAGTGAGGCGTACATCGACATGCTGATTATAAAGCAACCCCTGATCAATACCTAAGCCAGTTTACATGGAGGTGGTGACAAATCTTAGTGACAAATCAGTATCTTTTATTTTTTGTTTGCTTGTCCACTTGGAGCACTCTTATCTTTTTTCTTGTTCTCTCATTCTTTGTATTTCTCCATCTTCACACGCCTCCTTATTTTAACAAGAAAATGAGTGCGAATTCACTTCTAATCTGAATCAATAAAGTCAAACCCTTTCATTACCACACACATCTCGCTCTCCATCTTATTTCTCTCACTGACATATTGTTAAATTAAATTGTGAAAAGGGAAAATGACTCATTTGACTGGCCATTTACAACTCATAGTTTTTTCGTCAGCTGAAGCAGCCTGAATTTTCATGGAGACGAGCTGAATTCTGTGAGCCGACCTTTGTATATGTGGCAGACACGACTTGTGAAGCATGTTCTTCATTATAACTACTTACCGTTTTCAGTCTAGACAGATACCATTTTAAAAACCCCCAAAAAAGCCCCCAAAAAAAACCCTTCCACAGTGAGCCTTAAATACAAAATCAAAACAAAACAATAACCCATAAGGCTTTGCCACAACGCAAACATGGATATGCACATTTATTTTGCTTTGTGTGTCAAAATGAATTGCCAAATACACAACAGGTAGACGATATATTTTTCCCCTTAATCCTCAAAGAAACAAGCATTAACACTTTCATTTCACTTTCAGCACGGGACAGCTACAACTTTTGTGTGTGCTACTGTCATCATTACAAAGGCAAACATTTTTATTACTACTTTGATAGTACACTTTTCAATTAATGTAATTAATTTTAGTGTATTTGGGTTTATAATGGGTCTGGTTCTCCCCTTATTGATGAACAGGAATTGTAGTTTGCAAGTAAAGCTGCAAATTCCTACATTAATTTCAACTGCCCTCGTAATAATCCTCTGATACATGCAAGTGAAAATCTATTAGGCAGTATCTTAACAAAAGTGCTTTTCTTCCTGTTTTCTTCCATACAAAAAGTTGCATCGTATATGACATAAGCGTGCTCCGGCCTGGAACATTAAATGCAATGTGAGTGCAGGCCAGCGGGGGAGGGGGGAGGGGGGAGGGGGACAATCGCGCTTGGGCTCGGTTCAAAGCAACCGTGCTTAGTGTGAGCAGTGTTGGGGTAGTTACTCAAAAAATGTAATTAGTTACTAGTTACTAGTTACTTCTGTAAATTGTAATGAGATTACTTTACTAGTTACTGCATTTGAAAAGTAACTTCACTACTTATTACTTTACTTTTTCTTAATTTACCGTGTAGATACATGGACAAACATCATAGCCCTATCATAACTTAACCTTTCTGCATAGAGTTTATTGTATAAATATTGAACCATATGAAAGAACAATAACCCAGTCTGCACAAAGAAATATGCCTCACCGTAAAATCCAGAAACAACAGGATAAAGAAGGCTATGGTGGGGTCATTTTAAAATGGTGTCAACACACAAGATTCAAAACACAGGCTTTGAATTGCTAATTCAAAAGTGAAAGCATAATGCTCACGGCCGCACGGGCATTCATAACGGCACCGCGCAAGTGGACACGCACACGGTTACGCCCGTGAATGCATTTTAATGATGGGTTCATTAATGATGAGTTTATTATTATTCTTAATAAAAAACCCAACAACAAAACAATACAATCAATGACAAACTCGCTTAAATAGGCGCTCAGTCAAAGGTGAGGCAAAATGGGCAAAGTGAGGTGCGACTCTCGTTCAGCCCACTTTGAATTGAGCAGACGCGTTCAGTGTAACTTGGTCACATGCAAAATAAAGAAATAAAATATTAAGTTTTGTTGCCAAATTTAGATTTTTTTTATTTGATTAGTATTTAGTCTATTTGTTTGATTTGTAATGATTTAAGTATAATTTAATTAATTGCTTGTCATCAACTTGCAATTCCCTCGCGAACCCCCGTTTGGGAAACCCTGTTTTTTTAGAACATTATTTTACATTCATTTCTCGGGTCATGCAGCCAAGCTACAGGTATCGCGTTTATTTTGTTTTTCCTTTTTTATTTAAAGGGCACCTATTATGCAAAATTCACTTTTACATGGTTTGACCATAAATGTGTGTTGGCAGTGTGTGAGCAAAACCACCCTAGAATGAGAAAAATCCACCCAGTGGTTTTTTTACAATCTCAATAATTCATAAGCACTGTCTCAGAACGCCCTGTTCTAAGATTGCTCTCACTGTGACGTAGAATTGCGCTAAGCCCCACCCACGTGGTTTGATTGACAATCTGGTTTTGGCATAGACCCCGCCCTCGGTGATCGGTCAACCGTCCTCCAACGACAGCCGGTAATGTCTCCTAAGAAACATTAGTGTTCTGTTGTGGGATGTAATAATGAACATAGTAGTTTCCGCTTACTTCCGACATCAGAGCCACTGAAAACGCAGTGGATGGATTTTATTTACGAAGGAAAGGCGCCACTCAAAATTCCAAAATACGTTTATGTTTGCGCGAATCATTTTTTGACTGACTGTTTTGAGAACAAGGGTCAATTCAAAGCAGGTCTTGCTTCAAAGTTAATCCTCAAGTGTGGATCGTTGCCTACTGTTCGCGATCCAACGTCACCTCCAGAAGAAGTAAGTGTATTTAATGTTTTTTGAGCAAATAGTCATTTCAGTCGATGTCAGCCAATTCAATAACAAATGCGTCTAAAGTTGTCGTTGTCGTAGAATGTCTGTGTATATAATTTAAACCTTGTTTGTATAGTGTGTATCCACACGTATATATATATATTTTTTAAAGATATTGTATTAAAAACTGTGTATGTTTTCCGGGATGGTCTACCATACATGATGGAGTGACTTGAAGTTGTTTCATCCGTCTTGTAACCTTTGATACAACAAATAGCGTCAGACAGTTTTATGTAACGTATTATTTTTTGCAACAATTACAAATGTAAATAAATTAATACCTGTTCTATCCCCCTGCAGCATATATTTTCTGGTTCTGTAGCCATCTTCTCACATTTGCCACATAAGCACCTGTACGACAAGTAATGTCAACATGACGCAACCGTTCCCTCGCATAAATATAATTTCGTTTGTACTTAGCAAACGTTATCACAGTATTTGTGTTTGTAGTTTCAAAAAATTGCGCGAACGTTATCACAGTGTGTGTGTGTGTGTGTGTGTTGCACGTTTTTTTACAGTCTATGGTTGCACACCCATAATTGCAAAGGGGACGCGATTAAAACTCTATAAGTACATAAATGTATCAAATAATCATTCAGAGACGTCCTGCTCCATTATCAATTGTGTTTCTTCTGCCGGAGTCTCTTCATCATCTGGGTCTGATTCCGGTTCAAACATGTACGGCTGAATACAAAACAGCAGGTCTCTCACTCTTAGCCATTCTGCTTCTACCGACTGTTTATTGCCATAGGTATGCAAGTTACGTCCTCATCCAAAGGCAGGGCGGGGATATGCAGCTCATTTATATTTAAGGTGGTATACACCAAAACAGCTCTTTTTAAAACAGGCCCCAAAAATGACATTTTCAAATGGTTATAATAAATTAACTGTGGGGTATTTTGTGCTGAAACTTCACAAATAAATTCTGGGGACACCCAAGACCAATATTACATCTTGTAAAAAGGGGCATAATAGGTGCCCTTTAAAATATTCACAAACTTGTTAACTAGGCTATATCATGAATTATATATTTTCCGATTGTCATATATGTGGAAGTGAATGTGTTTTGTTTAAACACCTTTATAATGATCATGTTAGTTGATAAAACAGAGGATCTGTCGGATTTACATTACATAAATTCATCCATTTTTCCCGAAATAAACGTAAGTGGCTGGTGAACTGGGATAAGAAAGTAAACTTTAAAGGATTATCGCAGCTTCCATATGAGTGTATGGAATCTGCATTTAACAAACTATAAATGTCTTTTTTTATAGCCTAGTCTTCATTCAAACGTCTGAAACCTCAAATAAACATGTGGTTGAAAACTTAGTTGTGAAATATGAAAAGCACAGAGCGCGTCAATCTCTGGCTCAGCGCCAGCAGCGGGAAAGCAGGTTTGAATTTAGCGTATTGAACGTTCTTATCACAACGGTGTTATCGTACACATTAAAAAAGTTAAAATCGATCGGGTGAAAGGGGACAAATTGAAATTGAGGGGGCACAAATCAGATCTGAGGGGGCAATATGCCCCCTTTTGCCCCCTCGTGGCGCCGGGCCTGCAGAAACTCCGCTCCAGCAGATCTCTATGGCAACGGCACACATACAGGCACACGCATGCATGCACCACTTAAACAGACAGAACTTTACACACAGGCAAACACAGCTTGGGTAACGCAGGAAAGCGTGTTCCTATAGTCTAGTAAAGTAGTGTAGTTACCAATATTATTAGTGTAATGCGTTTCTTTACTTCGTTACCCAGAAAAGTAATATCGTTACTGTAATCCGTTACTTTGTAACTCGTTACCCCCAACACTGAGTGTGAGTACACCATTATGAGGAACATCACAAGAATTTTTTCATACAAGAGCTGACAAGTCACATACCGCTATGCAGCATTTCAAGAGTAAACTGGAGAAATACAATTAGAAAAAAAAAAGCAGAAGAGTGCAGAAAGAACAAAAGCTTCAGTGTGTGTACGTGTGTGTACCATATTTTGGGGACACATTTGTACCCAGAAGTGAGCTGAATTTGACAAAACCTCCTTTTAGGGCATTCTCATTTGTAAAAAAAAAAAAAAGAAAAGAAAATGGTATAAAAATAAAGTAATGTTATTTTATTATTATTATTATTTTTTTTTTTAATTTTAAGAATGCAGAAAGTTAGGGTTAGGGATAGGGTGTTTTTTTTCTGAACTTTGTCTAATTGACAGGTTTTATTTTTTCTTACATGTTGCTTTTAATTAGCTACGAATCAAATACGCTTCTGAACAAAAACCAATTATTTGTATTCTATAAAATTTTTTCTTATATTTTACTAATGGCAGTTTTATTGATTGGTTAATGTACTACAAACATGTGTGCATTAAGTCATCATGGATTTTATACAATGTAAAAATAATGCAATTTTTATCACAGAATAAGGCAGAAAATATATTTTTTATAGTTTCTATAAAATGTAAATAGTTGCCTTTCCAGATTTCATGAAAGTTCACAAGTCATTAATTTATGAGTCTGTTTTGAACTTTCTGAGAGAGAGCGTCCTCTAGCTTCAAGTATGAATGAAACATACATTACACGAGTGTGTTTAGCACTTCATAATGCTTACATCGCCTCATTTTGGTTAAGAATAAAACATCAGGTCATCAGGTGTAGAATATCTTGTCTCTTTGAATTTAAATCTGGATTTATTCACAATGGCCCATGAAAACCTCTCACATGTGGGAGACAAAATTACATTTTATTAAAAGTCCCCCGCATTCCCCACATATTCAACACCCGTGCTTGGCAGGTTTCGATTTAAACAAACTCTATAGTGCGATTGCTCTATTAGTCCAGCTCATTTGAATAATTGTGAATGCTGCCATCCAAACCTTGGTGCACACCAAACAAGTGGACTGAGACACCTGAAAAGGTTGGTCTCAGTCCACTTCCAAACAAACTCTAGTGTAGTTCGACTGAAATATGAACGCAACACGGACCAAAGACATCTAAACGAACCAAACACAGGACATAATGTCACAAGATACCACCTTAAAGAGGACAGAATGCTCAATCATGCCTGTTTTTTCTTGTCATAGTCGCAATGTTGTCCATTACAGTTCATGGCACGGTTTAGACTCTATTACATGATTTCTTAAAGGTGCTACAGAGGATCTTTTCGTCGACTGAGAAACCAAAGACTGTTAGTGAGTTTTTGAAATGAGCGTATGAACAACCCCCCTTCTTCACAGCTCATTTCGAGGGAACGCCTCCCAAAACTCGTGCATGAGTATTGGAACACGAGTGTTTACCACCGGCATTCGCTGTGTCGTGTTAGTGGATTCATTATGTGAGACTCACCGCAGGTAACTCATAATCTGCAGTTTTTACTCCTGTCTCCTGACAAAAACATTGTATGCGGCGCCTGTAGAGTGTGGAAAGTTACTAGAGCGCGCAGCCGTGCACGTCTCTCACAAGGAACGTCATGGCAGTGATTGACAAGCCAGAGGGCCAATTGGCTGATGTTTTTAAAGCCCTACCTCGTGCACAGATGATGTATATTAATATTATTCCTTTCAGTGCACCTAATAAATAGTCTTTTATCAGTTAGTAAAGACAGTTTCAAGTAATATTGCAAAAATGTGTAAAACAAAACATCCTCTGTAGCACCTTTAACTCTTTGCAAGTTCTCAGCTGGTAAAATCACCATCATATGTAGGCACATACTAGGAGGGCATTAAGCCCAGCACACAGCACTGTTTTGGATGTTAAAGTTCCATTGCGAACTTTACATCATAAAAGTTTTGTTTTGTTTTTAAATCTTTGGGTGCTGTTAAAAATGACACTAAATGAACCAGGACAAAATGTATCATATTCTTTTTTGGTTTGGACCGAACTACAAAGTATGAACACTCTCTAAATTATTGAATTGATTGACAGCACTTGTTTCATCAGTGGCCTGGGGCTGTTTATTTTTTGCCTAAGGTATTGATTTTGAATTTAGCTTTACCAGAGGCTGGTATTGTACCAAAGCCAAAAGTTTTCTACTGATCAATTCTAACCTATAGGCCAGGCATATTAAATAACTACTACTATAAACCTCCTTTCTTATGCTATCTAGTTGTGTATTTGAGAAATGAACATGTTATCACTATTAACATATCGTACTAATATTGTAAGATTAATTACAGTTTTAAAAAAAGGCATACCCTGACACATGGTTGACCCTTATTGTCTCCTCTGCACAACCATATTTTATCAGGTCTGACGGCAACAGACGGCATCCTGCCTTTGATATTAGCATTAAATCCTAGAGTGTCTCCTACTGTGCTTTCTGTTGAAAGAATTTAACAGACAGCCTTTTCCATTCTTAAACCTCTCAGAAGGAAAAAATGAGAGAAAAGGAAGGGAGTTTGAACTTCAAATCAGATGACAGAGACAAGAGGCCCCCTGGGTTGTATTTCAATTCTGAGAATATTTTCAGAGAATAGGAAAAATAGGAAAAATGCTCAAAGAGGAAAAGAGCTGCAGATTAACTGTATGCCTATACAGTCTGCTATACAAACCCCCCCCCCCTTTTTTTTAATGAAAATTGTAGAAAATCTTTAAATGTAGGTGTTCTCATTTTTAAGTTTATCGACAGTATTTTCCTCATACTGTCTTAACCATTAATGTCTATGAACCTAAATCTGTCTTGTTTTGATGACCATTCTGTTATCTAACATTTGATATCTTTGTCAAACATTAGTTTCATTGTTTCTAGCTAGCAGGGTAGCTTGTCACGGGGTGGTACAGTCGGGTGCTATTGTAACACTGCGTTACAATTGTCCCTGACACCATCAAAATAGTGTCCAGCTTAGTAAGAACATCAAAATAGATTATTTTTTCCAATAATTTAAGAAAAGTGTTTTTGGCAATCTGGGGATCCATTTTCCTGAGTAGACCCTGTACACTCTCTGTTCGCAGCATGCCGAGGTTCAGACCAAGGAAAACAGCAAGGGGAGTTAAATAATTATTTTGAATAATATGGATGTAATGGATATTAAATAGTCTTAACTATATCTATATTGTCCTAATATTGAAGGTATTACATATGCTGTTACAATCGCCCCGCATGTGGGAGCAGATGTAACGGATGACTTCTAATGTTTCAATCAATATTGTGACTCTAACATTGCTTGTAACGTTGCTTTGGTGACTTAACAAGTAGAACACAGATATTACTGACATAAATAAATTACTGACATAAAAAATTTGAGTAATGATGACAAAATTTGTTACAATTGCCCCCGGTCTCCCCTAATGGGTCTGTTTGTTTATTTATTTATTTTATAAACTACTATTCAGAAGTTTGGATCTATAATAATTTTTAAAAGAATGTAATACTTGTATTTAAAAGGATGCATTTATCAAATCCTGAAAAAAGTATCATGGTTTCCACAAAAATAATAAGCAGCACAACAGTTTTCAACATTGATAATAAAAAGAAATATTTCTTGAGCACCAAATCAGCATATTAGAATGATTTAAGACCCATACCAAAAAACACATATTTTTGAAGCGATTATGTTTATTTTCGAAAACATGTTTCTAATACGTAACTAGATAAGAGTTTGGGGTGTGAGTGTGTGCAGTTTATGTTGTAGAACAAAAATGTTGTCAATTTACTTACCACAGGCTTTACTCATAAATTTAAAAACCCTATTATAAAACCCAATATGAAAATCACAAAGGAACCAGCGGCGAATTAGTCTTCCGGGTTCTGATATCATCCCTGCACTGGCCTATTTCTGCACTTATTCAGACATTGTTTATCTGGTTGGGGGAGGAGCCTGATGTTTGTCCGTTAATGTATGCATGCTTTTCCTTTTTCATCATTACTAAGCAAATGGACTGTAATAAAAAAAAACACACACCTTGAAACTGGATACTTGATAGTTTTCTGCAAAGTAACGGATTATTTCAAAGAGGGATATTTGTAGGTTTTTTTTTTTTTTTTGTTTGAAAGGCATTATTATATTTTTCCCCCACCAACAAAATCCACTGAAGATCAAAGTTGTCCTATGAATTCAAATTTAATTTGTTCAGTCATCCATTAAATCGGCGTGCATGCTTTCTCTCTCTCTCTCTCTGGTTGAGGCTGAGAGCTGGGTGTTAAATTGGAACACCAGCTCTGAATGAGAATGAGAGATAGAGCACATACAGCGAGCAGCACAGTGAACTTAAGCAATCAAATTAAAAAAAAGTTATTCAGGTTGAAATGAGGGACAAGCCACTTCCTGATGCATTCTAATCATGAAGACCCTCCTGGCTGAGACCCACATAAGAGGGGAGGAGAATAAGATAGCAGAAGGATGGAGAGAGCTCGGCAAAAGGGTGATGCAAAACCGCATGATACGAAAACAGCGAATGCAATTGAGAGGTGAATGGCCGAGGGCGGGGGTGAATAATTCACAGAAATGCTGTACAAAAAGTAAAAAATGTGACTCTAAACTCTTCAAAGAAGAAAAAGAAATTAAAACAGACAGGTGATTGAGAACCTAGAGACTATTTCTCTATTTTCACTTAAAAGCTTTGTCCTTAGTCAGCAGGTTTTTATGAACTCATCAGCCAAACTGGTTGAAGCAAATGAAGACTAATTAAGTGCTTGCTGCCGTTTGTGCAAAGAACCACCAATAAATGATCTAATAATTAACCTTTCAAAGATTACTTCCATCCTGCCATGTAAGTAATATCTCAAAGAGCAACTCGCTCGAGACAATTAGCCATAGTTCAGCGGCATTATTAACGAACAAAATTGAAGGGATTTTATTTATTTATTTTATTTTTTCCATTACAATCTGCATTTACTTTAAATGTCACTGCCATGGATTACTGGATTATTTGTGTCAGAGTAGTAACCCTTTAAGCTCTTTTAATGGAAATTTGAATGCTTGTTCTATAAAAAGTTATTTATTTTTTAATCAGTCTCAGTTTTTAAAAAGAACTTGATTTATAGGCATATTCTGGGGCCATATTTGCTGTTATAGATTAGCAACCCTTTTGATAGTCGCCTCATGGCATTTCATGTGCTTTTAATACTAAATCTGGGGACTTTCTTTCATGGTACAGGGTTTGAGCCAGTAATCTGAGCAATATGATTAATTATGGCAAAAATGCATGAGATGACAAAACAGTTGCTAACACAATTCTGATGGAGGCAGATAAACCGGCTAAAGAAAGCATCTCTTTGCTTTTCTGTTGGCTCATACCAGCCTACCTTTGGTAACAGATCACTATCCTCAATTAATTAGTCTTCATCTTACTTAAAAAAGCCAGTGTAGAGTTCTGAGTGGATATTTTAGGCTAGTAGTTGTGTTATTGTACTGACAGCAAGAGAAACATTGTTATATCTAAAATAGTATGCCATTACTCATTTTAAAAGCAGCTTAATGTTTTTAGGTCAATAATTAAATAACTTGCTGTTTACTATTCATAATGTCAGAGATGTGAACTATAGCTTCTACAGCTTCCTTCAATAAATAAGAGAAATGACAAATGTCAATTGAGGACATGTATGACACCCGTGCTTAAATTAAACCCTGCATGCTTATTTTAAAAGATCAGACACTGAGGATCATTGTATAGCCTACTAGTAGAGCTCTCTACAGTAAATAGCCTATTAGTAGAGAGTCAAAGCAAACCAACTAACCTTTCTATTGTTCTGTTCCAATAACTAGTGAGCTGCCTACAGTACATAAGCAGCCTACTTACTGAAGTGTAACCCTTATAAGTGACTAACATTACACAAAATGTTTGAGGTCAGTAAGATTTGTTTTTTTATGTTTTTAAAAGAAGTCGCGTATGGTTCCCAAGGCTGCATTTATTTTGGTAAAAAAACAGTACAAATAGTAGTAATGTGAAATATTATTATACATTTTTTTTTTTTTTTTAATTTATATATTTTTTTAAAGTGTTGTCTATTTTAATATCTTTTAAAATATAATTGATACCTGTGATGGTAAAAAATTTTCAGCAGCATTACTCCAGTCTTCAGTGTCACATGATTCTTCAGAAATCATTCTAATAGGCTGAATTGCTGCTCAAGAAACATGTCTGATGTTGAAAACAGTTGAGCTGCTTAATATTTTTATTTATTTATTTATTTATTTATTTATTTATTTTATCATGATACATCTTTTGTTTGGGATTTCAAAAGAACAGCATTGATTAGACATATTTTTTTGTTACAAATGTAAACATTTTTACTGTCACTTTTGATCAATATAATGCAACATTGCTGACTAAATGTATTAATTACTTAAAAGAAAAAAAAACTTACTGGCCCTAAACTTTTCAAAGGTCTTGTAGATAGAAAGTCTATAGCTGTGTGTCATACAAATAGTTGGTGATCTGGCTCACAATTGATTTCAATAGGCAATGTAACAGGAATGACGCAATACTTTAATAAGCAAAAATACACATAGCACACACAATTTGGTGTAAAATAGTCAATTTTGAATTATTTATTACTTCAGTTTTAATACTTTTATTATGGGTTCAGTACTGAATGAGGTTATACAGTATGTATATTTGGTAACATTTATTTTACAGTGTCCTTTGTTATACATATTAGGCTACATTTAGCAGAGGTGGGACCAATTCATTGTTTTGTAAGTCACAAGTCAGTCTCGAGTCTTTGCATTCAAGTCCCGAGTCAAGACAGGCAAGTCCAAGTCAAGTTGCAAGTCCTCAACTTTAAGCTTCAAGTCTTAAACAAGTCATTAGTGCTCTTTGCCCAAATTAATCTTTAAATTGTGGTTGAGGTTTATTATTGCCGCACATATCTGTGTGTGTGTGTGTGTGTGTGTGTGTGTGTGTGTGTGTTTTCCAAATTATAAATGGTTTGCTAGTACTTATGTGTCTAAAAACTAAAATAAACATGTGGTTGAGAACACAGAACTGTTGTAATATATGACATGCTCTCATTGAGCAAGTCCCTTTCTGGCTCAGTGCCAAGCAAAGTGCGAAAGCCACTCTAATTATACAAGTGTGATCATACGCTCCAGTGACCGGCCTACAGTGATCATTCTCTGATCTTTGGTTTTAGAAGGTAGGCCATAAAGACTTTCTAAGTCAGAGGGCTCAAGTCCGAGTCAGGTCGCGAGGCATTGTTGTCAAAGTCTAAATCGAGTCGCAAATCATCAAATTTGAGACTCGAGTCCAAGTAATGCTACTCAGGTCCACAACCCTGGTAGTTACAATAGTAACAACTATAAATTATGCATAATTATATGCAACTAACCCTAAACCAAATCCTAATCCTAAACCTATAGTATGTACATGTAGTTAATTATTATTACTCGGCACTTAAATGTAGGCTATAATTAACAGAGACACCTTAAAATACAGTGTAACTTTATATTATATTATATTATATTATTATTATATTTTATTATATCATGTTATATTATATTACATTACATTACATTATATTACATTACATTATTTTATAATGCGCTGTCAGTAATTTGCTAAAAGAAGATATCTTAGATGGCAGCGCAATTAAATTGCCTGCTTTTTGGCTCAGATTTTCACATCAGCAGTGTGACTGTGATGCCTTAAAATGCTGCCTACAGAGGCAGCTCATTAGGTTGTATAATACAACTTGTATCTCTCTCTATAGCTTCCTCTCACTCTGTAGTATTGGAGCTGTTATTGTTTATGATTCATTGCACATAGTTTCGCCCCCAAAATAAGTCCTTTTCTACATGGTGCACAAGTACTGCAAAAACAAAAACAAGAGAGGCACAGGAGAGAGAGAGTTGAAAAAGGAAAGTAGTCATAATAAACTGTGCAGAGCTGTGGATGGGAAAGAGAAAAGAGAGACACGCCAGGGGGAAGATAAAGAATATTGTACACAGAGAGGTGGAAGCAGAAGAAAAGAGTGACATATATAATAAAAACAGAAGCAGAGTCAGAGGAGCATCGTTAGAGAGACAAAGAGACATGGAGGGGTTATTTGTTTCTTTCTTTTGTTTACTCATCTGCTCTGAATAGGAACGGACTTTACCATCCCTCAGAGAGGAGGCTTGGATGTGCTTGCAGGGACGTGCTGGCCAGCTCTGCTCCTTTTTTATCTTGTTCCCCCAGAATGAAAGATGTATGCTCTCACCTCCACACGCCAGGCCGTCACACTGGGCTCAAAACCCATTAACACGGACAGAACAGGGGTCAACAGGCCAGCCACTGATAAGGATGACCAAACTCTATTGCTTTCACACAAACACATGATCAAACCAAAACACACACTTGACCAGACACACAGCTGAACACATACACAAAAAAAATGAGGAAGGCTCTATTTCTTTCTCCTATCTCATTATTTCTGCTTTTGTCTGGATCACATACACATGAATACACAGAGGTGCAAGCTTTGTTTTCCTTGAAGTTCACTTCAACACAAGAATTGTGAAAAAAGTTTTGGTATCTATTGTGCTCTATTTTCCATGACCTCAGAACAACCTCTTACTTTAACTACATCTGTTTTCGAACTTGATTCTAAACTGTTAATAAAGTACATTCTTAAATTATTAATGTGTGAAGTATGCATATGATCTAGACATGTAAATCCTGCATGTTGTACTGTTCTCCGCCATTAACAACTTTTGGGAAAGTAAATTACAATTTGGGGAAAAAAAGGAGGTAGAAAAGGTTATGTTAAATATGTATAACATAATCATTTTTAAAGGTGCCGTAGAACGTCTTTTTAAAAGATGTAATATAAGTCTAAGGTGTCCCCTGAATGTGTCTGTGACGTTTCAGCTCAAAATACCCCATCGATTTTTTTTAATTAATTTTTTTAACTGCCTATTTTGAGGCATCATTAAATATGAGCCGATTTAGGCTGCAGCCCCTTTAAATGCTCACGCTCCCCGCCCACGGAGCTCGCGCTTGCCTTAAACAGTATAAACAAAGTTCACACAGCTAATATAACCCTCAGAATTGTTCTTTACAAAGTGTTCATCATGCAGCATGTCTAATCGCGTAAGTATGGTATTTCTTTGGATGTTTACATTTGATTCTGAATGAGTTTGAGGCTATGCTGCGTGGCTAAAGCTAACATTACACACTGTTGGAGAGATTTATAAAGAATGAAGTTGTGTTTATGAATTATACAGACTGCAAGTGTTTAATAAATGAAAATAACGACAGTCTTGTCTCTGTGAATACAGTAAGAAACAATGGTAGCTTTAACCACATTCAACAGTACATTAGCAACATGCTAATGAAACATTTAGAAAGACAATTTACAAATATCACTAAAAATATCATGATATCATGGATCATGTCAGTTATTATTGCTCCATCTGCCATTTTTTGCTATTGTTCTTGCTTGCTTACCTAGTCTGATGATTCAGCTGTGCACATCCAGACGTCCTGCCCTTGTCTAATGCTTGAACATGAGCTGGCATATGCAAATATTGGGGGCATACATATTACAGTTTTTTTTCCAATTGCTAACATACTTTTGTCCAATCTGTAGCCACATTTTCAAAACTCTAAACACATTTAGCAGAACATCCGTCTGTTGTGACCATACCATTAACACAATTCATGTCGTTTTCACACAAAATGCAGTCAATTAACACGTTTCTAATATGCTTACATTTTCTTTTCATGTAAGCTTACCTCATACCAAAATCATGGATCTTTCTCATCTTATTTGCAAATGCTTAAACACAGCATGTCAGAAATGAAGACCTAATGTTCCAATCTTTAAATATAGGACAAAACCTTTACTTTTGCAACAACAGCAGTACTGGAAAAGTACTGGAAAAAAATATAAAACAAATACTAAAACAATTGATAAGCATTTTTAAATAGCAGATCACTGAAATAATGAGAAATCGCAGATTACAATTTCAGTTGGAGGAATAGTCAGGTGTTGAATTTATTTTCAATACATGGACACAGAAAAATAGGACTCTTTGAATCGGATTTGTTCAATGTGTATGAAGAACAACACAGAGGAGCAGAGAGAAAATAATATCTGGGTAAGGGAGAAGAATAGAGGAGAGGAGAAGTTGGATCAGGACAACTGAGAAGAAGAGGTATGGGAGAGGAGGAAGAATGTGTGCTGGATTGTGCATCTCTATGGTTTTCACCCTTACATGTGGAACCTATGAAACCCTTGACTGCCATGAATAGAAAATTAAAAAAAAGGTAATTGTTACAATTCCGAGAAAGAAAAAGTCAGAATTGTGAGATGTAAACTCACAATTGCAAAATAAAAAATATTTTTGATAAAAACTCACAATTACCTTTTATGATTTTTTATTCTGTGGTGGAAAAAAAGCTTCCATAATAACCAAAGACCATGTATGCTGGATTTGTTGTTGATCAATGGCAGCAGTTTCTACAATGATTCCACTACCACTGTTCCATATTTACAAAATATGTGGTCTGCATAGGGCACTAGCTACCAAGGGGACACCATCCCACCCTCTATGGGGGCAACATCAACACCAAGGGGCCAAATGAAGTTCTGCATAGGGGACTCATTTGACCAGTAGCTGCCCTGAGCAATTCTGTCTTCTTCTTCTTCTTCTTCTCTTTTTCTACTGCACATTCTATAAAATAATGACTCACTTCTGTTGCCAAGAATGCACATATTCAAAATGTAGAATGGCTTACATGCATTATACTTTTTACTGCAGTAAAAGAAAACTTTTTTAAAAACTTAAATTTTAAAAACTACAGATTTAATATTTTCTGCAGGTAGATGGCAGTTTTCATAATGCCATCAACTGTTAGTATTTTGACAGTCATTGTGCTTTGATTGACTATATGTTCATGTTGGATAGAAAACTAGTGCTATGTTTTGACAGAGCGACTCTATTTTGAATCAGGTTTGCTGTGTTTTAGTTAGTATGAGTTAGTATGTGTTGAAAAAGGTTTTTTAGCATTTTGAAATGTAGAGTTTGTGTTTATTTAACAAAATATGGTTTTGGGCAGAAAATTAACTATTTGGCTAATTGTGTGATGTATGTGTGTTGCTGTGTTAAGAGTTTAGAAAAAGTACTTTATGTATTGGTAAACGCTTGTTAGCAATTGAAAAAAACTGTAATGATCCTGACTGTTACGTAAAAAGTGCTGCTTAAAGGGTTAGTTCACCCAAAAAATGCAGTCTTACGGGTGTGGAACGACATGAGGGTGAGTAATTAATGACAGAAATTTCATTTTTGGGTGAACTAACACTTTAATATTTTTGTCGAATCATTATACATTTTTCCAGGATTCTTTAAAGAATAGAGGGTTCAAAAGAACAGAATTTATTTAAAATAAAAATGTCAAATTCTTTACTGTCACTTTTGATTAATTTAATGTGTCCTTGATGAATAAAAATATTAATCTAATCTTTAAAAAAAAAGTTTGTGTAGTAGACTGAGCAGATATATAGCATGCATTTTCTCTCTCATTTTACTTCTCTCTTTCTCTCCGTAGGACTGGGTGACGGCCACGGATATTCTCATCTCTCTGGACAGACTGAACACGTTTGGAGACGAGTTCTTCAAAGATGCCAAAGTGCTTCGCTCATATTTTTATGCCATATCTGATTTCTCCGTGGGGGGCAGGTGAAAAAACACAACTACGTAAATTTGTTGCATGTGTTTTAGCTGTCATGGATGTTTCACTGGCAGATGTATACTGACAAAGAGGAAGGGAGCAAATGACGGCAAAATGGCAAGTGAGTGATGAATAGGACAATTAGAAAGAGAAAAAGTTCTAAATATCAAGAGGAACTGTGCTTCACTGAGAGAGAGAAAGTTTTCCCAGCCATTTGATCTGTGTTCCACATCTTAAGTGTATTAGTAGTATAAACAGGATGTGGAAGAGACAGTGTTTGTTTATTTTTGTGTTTTTCACCATCTGTATATTGTTTGTGTCTGTGTCTGAGTTTGTGCATGTCTGATTTTTTCATCATCAGCTCACACTGTATATCAAATTGTCTTTTTGCCTGATTATTTGATTTGTTTTCTTCATAATGAAGTGCACAAATATGTTAATGCTAGTTATCAGTGTGAAAATACACAACCTTTGCTAAGCTGTTGTTTCTGCCAAACAAATAGCAAATGCTGTGGTCATAATGTGTTTCTAGTACTATTAAGTATTTTTGACAGTATTGATCAACTCTGCCAATACATTTTCTCTGTTAAGTTCCCTGTAGCATATCAAAATTTGTTTTGCGTTTGGTTTTAAATTCAACCATCTGGCTTATTTGTTACTCTTGTCTCAGTATGCCACATCCTGAGCTTATTCTTTTAGGCCAAGTGAATTGTTTTATGAGTGTCCACAGAAAACAATGAGCCTTGAAAGTATGCTAATAATGTGCTCTCAACTATATTGCAGATGCAAGTGTAATGGCCATGCCAGTGACTGCATGACCAATGAGGAGGGACGTTTGGTGTGTGTGTGTGAGCACAACACTGCAGGGGTCGACTGTCAGCACTGTGCCCCCTTCTACCAGGACCGGCCATGGGCACGGGCCACCGCTGATTCAGCCAACCAGTGTGTGAGTGAGTACGCCCTGATTCTGTGTCTATTTGGAGTAGATACACCATGAACCTGAAAATTCTACACTCAGATTTGATGGAGACAATGACGATAATTAAAAAAAAAAAAAAAAAAAAAAAAGACCTGGCAACCAGCCCCGGAAAAAAAAAAAACATTGCCAAGAAAATTCATGGACAGTCTCTTACGTATGGCAAGAGATGGCCAAAGAATCACAGTTGGATAAGGCTGAAATTGTAATATACATAGATATATATTTATTAGGTCTACACATTGTTTTTATGATCGTATAAAAAGCTTGAAGTTAATCCTGTTTAAAGATAAAAGTTAATCCTGCACCTGGTTCATTAATTTTGTGACACTGCAACCCACTGAGATTTTGATCAAGAAAAAGTGCTGAGAAAATGAATTTTGCCCCAAGTAAATATTACATTACATGATTAATTTTAACAATGTTTTTCATAATCAATTTTCTATGTTTTAAATTAACATATGTAAATTTAAATCAATCAGAAGAAACTGAAGTTATAGCTGAGGGCCCATCTGTGTGTTTAAAGTATCTTAGAAATGAAAATTAACTAACAGCGAATTCAGCATCTAATTAAATCTCCACATCTGCATCATATTTATAAATGCTTTAAAATTAATTTAACATGGAAATCAGTTGGAGATTGCAGAGTTTTACTTTCTCAAATTAACTTTCAAATGAAGTTGTTTAAAAAGTTAATTTGTTGCCTCTTAAACATTGGTTGTGATTGAATGTGCTTACTTTACTCAGTGCTATTGAACTGATTTAATTAAAAAAAATAATGAAAACGTGCTAATAACTGAGTGCCCTATCTGAAATGTACTGTAGATCAATTTTGTGCAGTCACTTACCTTAAAAGAATTGGTAACACTTCAGTATAGGGAACACATATTTACTATTAACTATGACTTTTCCCTCAATAAACACCTAATTTGCAGCTTATTAATAATTAGTAAGCTAGTTGTTAAGTTTAGGTATTGGGTAGGATTAAGAATGTAGAATAAGGTCATGCAAAATAAGGCATTAATATGCTCTTAAAGGATTAGTTCACTTTTAAATAAACTTTTACTGATAATTTACTCACCCCCATGTCAACCAAGATGTCCATGTCTTTCTTTCTTCAGTCGAAAAGAAATTAAAGTTTTTGATGAAAACATTCCAGGATTTTTCTCCTTATAGTAGACTTGAATGGGCACCAAACGGTTGAGGGTCAAAATTAGTTTCACTGCAGCTTCAAATTGTTCAACACGATCCCAGATGAGAAATAAGGGTCTTATATAGTGAAACCATCTCTCATTTTCTGAAAAAAATTTAAAATTATATAATTTTTAACCAGAAATGCTCATCTTGAACTTGCTCTCTTCTTCTCTATTTGAATTCCAGCAGTGTAGACACTGCTAAGCGTATTACTGCCCTCCACAGGCCAAAGTTTGAACACATTTTTGTATGCAATATGCTAGTTCAATAGTATATAACAATTAGTTCAAACTTTGGCCTGTGGAGGACAGTAATACACTTAGCAGTTTCTACACTGCTGGAATTCAAATAGAGAAGAAGAAGAAGAGAGCTAGTTCAAGATGAGCATTTAAGGTTAAAACTTAAATAATTTTCAATTTTATTCAGAAAATGAGCGATGGTTTCACTAGATAAGACCCTTATTTCTCATCTGGGATTGTGTTGAACAATTTGAAGCTGCAGTAAAACTAATTATGACCTTCAACTGTTTGGTGCCCATTCAAGTCTACTATAAGGAGAATAATCCTGGAATGTTTTCATCAAAAACTTTAATTTCTTTACGACTGAAGAAATAAAGACATGGACATCTTGGATGACATGGGGGTGAGTAAATTATCAGGAAAAGTTTATTTAAAAGTGGACTAATCCTTTAATAAGTACTAATAAACAGCCAATCTTCTAGTAATATGCACGCTAATAAGTTAGTTAGAACTAGTTAAAAGACCCTAAAATAAAGTGTTACCGAAGAATTTTGTAAGATCAACAATGTCTCCTCCAGCATTAAGTTGCAGGTTTCATTAGGATTTGCTGTAAATTTTTTAGCAATGTCTTGGGAAGATCATGTTTCTTTCATTGACCTTAGCTGCACTGTGTTTACAGCACAATCTTACATTTACATTTACATTGTTTTCACTGACTTAATTGTATTTTGTAAATGTAAACAAATTTTGATTTTGATGGATGCAACCCTAGTAAAACCTATACCTATGTAGCTATACCTAAACCTATATTTTTCATAGGTTTCAAATACATTTTAGTACTCTTTTCACTAGGAAACACTCCAAAAAAGCTATAACCGAGGCAAAATAAAAGTGACAAGATTATAGAATATCCATGTTAAACAGTTTTGAAACAGTCCACAATAAGCAAGTAAGCTGGTAATAGGTGAGGGTATTTTGATAGGGTATAAAAAGGAGCATCTCAGTCTTTGCAAGCAAAGATGGGTCATGGCTCAGCACTTAGTGCCAAATATCATGAGAGAATTTTCAAACAATTCAAAAATCACATTTCTCAGTGCAAGATTGCAAAGAATTTAGGTCTTTCACCATCTACCATACAAATACCGTGAAAAGATTCAGGGAATCCAAAGAAATCTCAGGCTGTGTAGGGCAAGGCAGGAAACCTCTGTTGAATGTTCTTCACCTTCAAGTCCTCAGATGGCATTGCATGAGAAACTGTCATACTGTGTTAAATATAACTACATAGGTTCAGGACAGGAGTACTTAACACAGTCTACCGCTGCATCAATAAATGCAGCTTGAATCTCTGTTACCCAAGAAGAAAGGGTGTTGAGCGGCTTGTATCAGGGCAAAAAAAAATTACTGCAAGATTTAGTATCCTTGAATTCCCAAAAGTGTAAAAGTGATGTGACGCTGTGGTAAACATGCCTCTGTCCCAACTTGTTTGCAATGTGTTGCAACCATCAAAATTAAAATTTGTTTAAAAAATAGAATAAAGTTAGTTAGTAAAACATTGGAAGTCTTCTTACTTTTGTCAGTTAAAATAAAGGTTAAAGAGAATACCACTGGTTATTGATTTTACTTTACAAACTGTCCCAACTTTTCTGGAAATGGGGTTGTAGATGCTCACACCAGTCAGTAATTCAATCAAACAACACATCATTTAGCCTTTTAGCACAATAACTAAGAAAGTTTCATTTGTGTAATGTGTTGTGTGCTGTCATGTGTCTCTGGTAAATGCTTTAGGGGGATGCTGTAATTGGCTATTCTGACAAACCCATAAGCCGAAAAAGCCATGTTAATTATTTTCATTCTGTATTCCACTAAGCTCCACGTTCCTTTAATTAACTTTCAGTGGTCAACAGATGGGTTTCTGTTGGTAATTGTTGTCCCTTCTCATCAAAGTGGATTTAATGAATAAATAAGTTTTTGGTTGCAAAAGCAGCACTATGTGTTGGTGAGGAGGTGGGATCAACTGCAGATGCATTCCATACATGGTCACTTTGCAAAGTTCTTCGTCAAAGACTGTGCCAAGTTTATCATTTGCATGGCAGACTCTCAGAGCTGCCACCATATGCCTCTCTCGTAATGATTCAAACAGATATGTTAATTGAATAAGGACGTCTTTTTTACCCTCTGGTCTGAAAGTAGAGAGGAACCGTGTGAGAAAAGATGAAAATCAAGCTTGCAAACAGCAAAAAATGCTCCATTTTTTGACTGTTACCACAGCTTTCTTTATATCTGCAGTATAAATGGTTTGTTAAATTGCAATATTCTTCTTTGCTTGCATCCACCAAAATTTTGAAGAGTAATTAAAGCAACCTAGAAATATTTATTCATCACATCTTTTACACAAGCATATTTACTTAAATATTTATATGTATATGTTGCAACTATGTGAAACACGCCATTTTAACTAACCAGAAAATACTATAAATTTTTCCTAGGTTTGTTCCCAGTTCTTCTGTTTTGGCTGGGCTTTGCTGTCATTGAACACAATAGTTTACAGTAATACATGTTTTATTTAAAGGTAAAGGTAAACTGCCTGTCTTTCATTGTTCAAAAAAAAAACATTTAGTCCTGCCCCACATTCACGTTGTTGGTTAAATCAATAAGTATGTACATGCGTACATGTACATGGAGCTCCAGCAGATTTTTAGGTAGTTGATTTACAGTCTTCATCCTTCTGTCCATATATGACACAATGTGCAGTTTGAATATTTAAAGGATTAAATACTCATTGCATGTCATCTCTGTCTTTTGAATCATGCACTCAATGTTATGGTCAATTGTAGTATTTGATTAAAATGTTTACACGATGGACGAAGCCAAGCTACAATCGCATTACCTAAATCTGTTAGTCCCAAAAACCTGATTTCAGTCAGACTAAAGCATTAACATGACAAAAAAAAAAAAAATACTGTTTTATTTCAACTAAAATCTAATGTTTTTAACGTTGATGTGTTGGGCCAGGTCTTCAAAAAACAGTGTTTCAATAGTGCCTGAAAGTCTAGTACACTTATGGGCAAAAAATTGGCCCAAAATAGCTAAGATTGTCTTAACCACAAATTATTGGTCAGGAAATTAGCTAAATTTAAAAATATAAAAGACAGAATGAAGAATATGGGAATATGGGTTTGATTCAGAGTGGTTCAGCAGAGTTGTGTGGAGTGATGAATCATAATGATGATGCTCTAGAGCAGTGTCTTTGAAAATCTGGTGAGAAATATAATAATAAATGCATCTCTACCACAGTGAAGCGTGGAGGGAGAGGTGTTAGCTGCTGGTGTTGGTGAGTTACTTCACTGTGAAATGTCATTTAATGCTTTGGAGTACATGAGAATATTGCAAAATGACTTGCTTCCCACAATTGAAAAGTTATGTAAAGAGGAATGATCAGATGAATTTTTTTAAAATGTCAATGCTCCTGCCCAAATTACAAACACAACTAAGAAGTGGCTTGAGAACAAGTCCATCAGGCTCATGTTTTGGCCTTGGTCAGAGTCCAAGAGAATATTTGGTCTTACTCAAATGAACTGGGAGACATTTTTCAACTACTCGTTAACTGTTTGAAGCCATTAACAACACTCTTCTTCCTGTAAAAAAAAAAAAAAAACTGTCTGCAAGTTGGGGAAGTTACTTTACGGTATTTGTGCAATTCTTTCTAATGTCCTGACAAGGGATTTGTGATTAAAATGGTTAAGACCATTAAAAGACCACTACATATTTTGCCATTTTTGGCTTTGGCTTGGCCCTTTGTTTTCTTTATTTCTGTTTTCTTTCTATTTTTATTTATTGTTTTTTTCATTTATTTTTATAAAAAATATAGTAAAACAGTTGTGAAACATTGTTACAATCAAAGATTCATGATATGCAAAAAATGATATGCAAATATAATTATAATTACAATTATATTCATATATATATTTTTTTACTAGTGGGTGCAGGACACTATAGTTCCCATTCAGTCGGTCACGTTCGACGTACGTCGGACAGACCGACGAATAGGAATCTCGCTAGAGAGGCCAATCTACTTCGAGTGTAACTAAAACGAGCCAATGCACATTGGCATGCAATCATATGCATCAGCTGCTCGCCTCGCAGCGCGGGTATATAATGAGCAGCAGGTGCGTTGCATCTTCAGCTCTTCGCTTCGGAGCCGAACGGTGTTTGTTCCTGTTCTCTGCAAGCGAGTGTCTGCTAGAAGACGAGTCAAGCTTTTTGGTTGAACTTCTCTTTTTTTCCGAGTGCAGGCGAACAGCACAGCAGCGGGGTTGAAGTCCTCTCTTTTTCTGTTTTTGTTTCGTTTGCCGTTTTTGAGCAAATAGCTGTTTTGACAGCGTCGGAAGGCTGTTCTCACGGCCGGTACGGTGCGCTTTTGAGCGCTGAAAAGCCGTTTTTACGGCTGGTAAGAGTGAGCGCCTTCAAAGAGAGAGAGAGAGAGCACACGACAGGCTGCACACAATCCCTGTCTGTGTTGCGGCGGCCGTTCCCCTGCGTGCTTCAGCACTTTTAAAAGAGTAAAGTCCCTGAAAGAGCTTACACAAGTAGATTCGCGTCTTTTTAAAGATGACATCCTACTTGTGTTTCTGGATGCGGTCGTTCCTGTCCTCACTGACGGCCACGATCACTGTTTCACATGTCTGGGCGCGTGTTGAAATGATGTTCGTGGGTGTTTCATGTTTTCATATGAGAACATGATCACGTCGACACGCCGGTCGTGACTCCTCTTTCTCCGGGAAGCTTGAGTCCCCTCTGTTGTTGGCCAGCTGCCGCTTGTGTGTAAAAGCACAGCCGCGGGTCTGCCCGACACTCTGGGAAGACCGTGGAGATCAGCGAGAGCAAACCTCTCGCTCCTCTGCGTGTCGTGTGCCGTCGAGCTGCCGGGCTGCAGCGCGGGTTGTCACGGCAACCCAGCGCTCGCTCGGCGCTCTAGATGCGCGGTTCCCTTGCATAATCTCCATTGTAGCACCCTCTCTGGTGCACCAGAAGAGGTCTACTTTGCTGATATGGCTTGGGTGACATGAGGTTGAGGGGTTCCTTCGGGGAACCAACCCCCTAGGGCCCCTCCCTCTCTAGCGCATTGCAAGCTGTGCAGTTTCTGGATTGGATTGCTGGTCCTACTCATAGGGGAACCTAGCATTTCATTCAGAGCTCCAGCTGAGGGACAGATGTCGATTGCAGCATCGGAGAGAGTGCTGTTATGCTCTGGAAATGAGGGTGACGCTGCCCACTGTAATGGTGTGTGCTTATGCTGACTCAGATTCTGAGTTTACAGCCATGCTTTCCTGGGTCTTCCAGATGTGCATGGAAAACTTGGCAGTATGGGGGTGTGTTGGTGCCATAAATATGGAATGCCAAAAGTGCCAAAATCTGCATAAGTTTTTCCTCTCTCACTACCCTCTTGGTTGGGGTGGCTGTACACAGACCACACCCACCCTGCATGTGAGGCCAAGGCACTCTTTTTGCATGAGGGTAGTTCTGTGCTGGGGTTGAGCTGCGCTTGTTGACTAACCGTGATCAAAGTCACGGCGCAGGCCCTCAGCCAGACGATGTCCACCTCAGTGGTCCAGAAGTGCCCCCTGGCTTACCTTGTGAGGTGCGAGAGGTTGTCAAGCTAAATGCTTTCTCAATGCTCCCATCTTACGAGGTGGCCTTTTCGGTGACACTGTCGAGGACTGAGCCCAGCGGTTCTCCTCAGTTAGTAGCGGATCGGGGAGCTTCCCATGACAAACCATTGAGTTCCTCTTGGGCCGCCCCTCGGTCTGCTCGTCGCCAAGGGTGTCGTCCCCTGCAAGAAACTCTGGCCCAGCAGGCTCTGCTGTGTCCATTGCGGGGAGATGACGCCTCCCGTCTCTGCAGCTGTTAAGTGGTTGGTGAGAATCACCCCTGAGACGGGCGACCCAGAAATGGGTGGGGCTGCTCTTCCACCCCTGGAGGAGGGCCGGGTGGTAAATCCTTTTATTGGGTTTGTTTCTGTTCCGCCACTGACCCAAGAGGCAGTGGTACCCAAAATTAAAAGAGCAGTTCCTCCATTTCCAGGTCTGAAGAGGGTTTGGAGAGCAGTGGGAGGAGAAAAACCTCACCACTCTCATCCCCCTCTTCTGTCGCCAGCGGACAGCAGCGAGCAGCGGGCAGCCAAAGCCTCGACTGCTCCCTCTGTCCATCCGTGGAACCAGGTAAGTGTTGCCTAGCACACTGTGACGCCGCTTCGGGCCGCCTCACAAAGAGAGCCCCCCGAGCCGCGTCCCTGTGTTCCACCTCGCTGCCCCGCTGCGGGTACGCCGGTGGTCTCTTTGGTCCCGCTGGTACGGTCTCTGCGAGCCCGGTTAGCGCTCCCTAGTCCGTCTCGCTGGCTCATTCGGACCATCAGGCTCGGCTATGCGATTCAGTTCGCCCGGCATCCCCCCCAAGTTCAGGGACGTCCTCTTCACTACAGTGAAAGATGTCGTTGCCCCTGTCTTGCGTGCGGAGATCGCAGTCCTACTGGCGGAGGACGCGATGGAGCCGGCCCCTCCAGCCGATATGAGGTCAGGGTTCTACAGTCCCTACTTCATTGTACCCAAAAAGAGCAGTGGGTTATGACCGATCTTGGACCTGCGAGTTTTGAATCGGAGCCTGTACAAGCTACCGTTCAAAATGCTGACGCAGAAGCGCATTTTTGAGTGCATCCGTCCCCGAGATTGGTTTGCAGCGATCGACCTGAAGGATGCGTACTTCCATGTCTCGTTTCTTCCGCAACACAGGCCATTCCTGCGCTTTGCGTTCGAAGGTCGAGCATATCAGTACAGAGTCCTACCCTTCGGGCTGGCCCTGTCTCCCCGCGTCTTTACGAAAGTCATAGGGGGAGCCCTTGTTCCCATGAGAGAACAGGGTGTTCGCATTCTCAACTACCTCGACTGGCTCATTCTAGCACAGTCCCGGGGTTAGTTGTGCGAACACAAGGATTTGGTGCTCCGACACCTCAGCCAGTTGGGTCTTCAGGTCAACTGGGAAAAGAGCAAACTCTCCCCTGTGCAGAGGATCTCTTTTCTCGGTATGGAGCTGGATTCGGTCGAACAGATAGCACGCCTCACAGAGGAACGTGCTCAGTCGGTGTTGAACTGCCTGAATACGTTCAATGGCAGGACAGCGGTCCCACTGAAATTCTTTCAGAGGCTCCTGGGGCATATGGCGGCCGCGGCGGCAGTAACCCCGCTTGGTCTGCTTCATATGAGACTGCTTCAACACTGGCTTCACGGCCGAGTCCCGAGATGGGCGTGGCAACGCGGCACGTTCCGGGTGCTAATCACTCAGGAGTGCCGCCAAGCCTTCAGTCCGTGGTCGGACCCTTTGTTCTCCGGGCAGGAGTGCCCCTAGAACAAGTGTCCCGGCATGCTGTGGTATTCACAGATGCTCCTGCCACCGGCTGGGGTGCCACGTACAACGGGCATGCAGTGTCAGGGGTTTGGACGGGACCCCATCTGCATTGGCACATCAATTGCCTCGAGTTGCTAGCAGTACGTCTTGCTCTGAGCCGCCTCAAAGGGCCGCTACGGGGCAAGCATGTACTGGTCCGTACGGACAACACTGTGACCATTGCGTACATCAACCATCAAGGTGGTCTACGCTCCCGTCGCATGTCGCAACTCGCCCGCCATCTCCTCCTCTGGAGTCAGAAGCGTCTGAGGTCGCTTCATGCCATTCTTGTCCCTGGTGTGCTCAGCCATGTGGCCGACGAGCTATCACGAGCTGAGCTGCCAGGAGAGTGGCGACTCCACCCCCAGGTGGTCCAGCTGATCTGGAGAGAGTTTGGAGAGGCTCAGGTAGACCTGTTTGCCTCACCGGAAACCTCCCTCTGCCAGTTTTACCCCCTGTCCGAGGGAACACTCGGGACAGACGCACTGGCACTCAGCTGGCCCCGGGGCCTTCGCAAATATGCGTTTCCCCCAGTGAGCCTACTTGCACAGACCCTGTGCAAAGTCAGGTAGGACGAGGAGCAGGTCCTCTTAGTTGCGCCCTATTGGCCCGACCAGACCTGGTTCCCAGAACTTTCACTCCTTGCGACAGCCCTCCCTGGCCCATTCCTCTGAGGAAGGACCTTCTTCTCAGAGACGGGGCACTCTTTGGCACCCGCATCCAGACCTCTGGAAACTCCATGTCTGGTCCCTGGACGGGACGCGGAGGTTCTAGGTGACTTACCCCCTGAGGTACTTAACACCATCACTTCGGCACTTGCACTGTCTACGAGACGTGCTTACGCCTCGAAGTGGAACCTGTTCGTCGAGTGGTGCTCTTCTCGCCGAGAAGACCCCCGAGGATGCTCGATCGGAGTCGTGCTTTCCTTCTTGCAGCAAGGGTTGGAGCGTAGGCTGTCCCCCTCCACCCTCAAAGTCCATACTGCTGCTATCTCCGCTTACCACGACCACATAGATGGCAAATCTGTTGGTCAGCACGACCTGGTCGTCAGGTTCCTTAGGGGGGCGAGACGGTTAAATCCTCCTCGTCCCCCTCCATACCCTCTTGGGACCTCACTCTGGTGCTAAGAGCACTTCAGATTGCTCCCTTTGAGCCTTTGCAATCGGCAGACTTAAAGATTCTGTCTATGAAGACTTTGCTGCTGGTTGCATTGGCCTCCATCAAGAGGGTAGGAGACCTGCAGTCATTTTCGGTCGACGTATCGTGCCTGGAGTTCGGGCCGGGTGATAGCCACGTGGTACTAAGACCCCGGCCTGGCTATGTGCCCAAGGTTCCTACCATTCCCTTCAGGGACCAGGTGGTGAGCCTGCAAGCGCTGCCCTCGGAGGAGGCAGACCCAGCCCTGGCTTTGCTCTGTCCAGTTCGCGCTTTGCGACAGTACATAGACAGAACCAAAGCCTCAGGACCTCAGACCAGCTCTTTGTCTGTTATGGAGGCCAGCAGAAGGGAAAGGCTGTCTCCAAGCAGAGGATGGCCCACTGGATAGTGGATGCCATCGCCCTGGCTTACCAAGCTCAGGGCGTGCCCTGCCCGCTCAGGTTGCATGCTCACTCCAAGAGAGGTGTCGCATCCTCCTGGGCGCTGGCTCGTGGCGCCTCACTGACAGACATTTGTAGAGCTGCGGGCTGGGCGACACCTACACGTTCGCTAGATACTATAGCCTTCGTGTCCAGCCGGTCTCCTCCCGTGTTCTTGCCACAGGTCAGAGGCACGGAGAGGCCCCGGCTTAGTGTCGGCTTGCTGCGCTACATGCGCTTCTTTTCTCCAGAGAGTCCCTACAAGGCAGACCCTGTCGAGTCCTCCGATATCCCTTCGGCAGCCGACGTGGCAGAGCGTCTGGCGCCAGGCCTATACTCCGTTGTATCCTTGAGAACCGGGTTTAGGCTGGGTTCCATATGTGTGACCCTACGGGGATCCCATATGGTTGGTTCCACGGTTGCTCCTAAACGAAGCCCGTGTCTTTCCCTCTGGGAGAACCTACCCTTCATCGGGTTGGAGTCACCCCAGCTCTTACATATGTAGCACAGCCCTACAGGGTTAGTCCATATGTACTTCTCCACATAACTCCTTCGGGGAAGGATGTGGCTTCCGCAGCGTTCCTTTCCCAGCGAAAGGGTACGCTTTCCCAGCGTTATCCAAAAGTCTCACTGAATGGGTTTTGGGGAACAGCAGTGATCGACTCTCTCTGTGTTAGCCCTGTCCCACCATCCTCAGGCAAGGGGGTTCAGGTGGCTTACTACAGAGCGCTGGAAGGGGGCAGCTCCTGTGGCGCTTTGGTAGGGATTCCTATTCGTCGGTCTGTCCGACGTACGTCGAACGTGACCGACTGAATGGGAACGTCTCGGTTACAAAGGTAACCCTCGTTCCCTGAAGGAGGGAACGGAGACGTACGTCCCGTCGCCACAGTCGCTGTACCCCGCTGATGCTGCTGCCTATCCGGTTCGGCTCCTCAGCGAAAACCTGAAGATGCAACGCACCAGCTGCTCATTATATACCCGCGCTGCGAGGCGAGCAGCTGATGCATATGATTGCATGCCAATGTGCATTGGCTCGTTTTAGTTACACTCGAAGTAGATTGGCCTCTCTAGCGAGATTCCTATTCGTCGGTCTATCCGACGTACGTCTCCGTTCCCTCCTTCAGGGAACGAGGGTTACCTTTGTAACCGAGACGTTCTTTTATGTAAGTGAGGATTGCAAAATAAAGTAAACTGACATATTATACCCCAAAATTCTTCATACAGTGGACTACCAGTAAAATTGATAAAAAATTGGGACCAAAAATTATTCAGACACTTTGACCTGACCATGTTTTGCTTAAGTGTGATCTGACATAATTAGATTAATTAGATCGTGTCATATTTTATTTCCATTTTTTTTAAACTATAGTGAATAAACTGTAATAATGAATGAAATTTGATTAAATTTTGATTTGACTGTAATAATTAATTATTTTTTCTGGAATCTTCGATTAATAGAAAGTAAAAAAAAAAAAAAAAAAAAAAGCTTTTATTTGAAATACAAATTGATTTAAAATTGAACATTTTGCATGGTATTGGTCATTTTAATGTCAAAAAAAAAATTAAATTATACATTTCCTTTTAAGCATTTCCTATCTGTTGTACGTCTCTTCTTGTGTAACGGTATATAATCCTTTCTTCAGTGGCAGCTCAAGAAACTGTGTCCCATTAGAGAGTGATAATGTGATTGTTATTGCAGAGTCAATAGACTGACGGAACTGTAATAAAGCGAGTAATGTCCCACAATACCCCCCTAGGTGGCGGGTGCATAAAAAGCTGACTTTGTGCTTTCTGGTTGGGTGATGTGTTGAGAAGAAGGGGCCTGTGGCAGGGGAGCTTATTAGGTTGTGTGTGTGTGATCTAAGGCCTATTGAAACTGAACAAGCTGGTTTAAATGAATGTCCACTGCTATTTTTAACCAGTTTTATCTTTTTGTTTTGCCTGTTTTTCCTCTGTTTCATCCATATCTGTTCCTCCACTTCTTTTTCTTACTTCTCAGAGTGTAACTGCAGTGGTCTTGCTGATGAATGCGTGTTTGATGCTGAGCAGTACCGCAGCACAGGAAGTGGGGGGCGCTGTGTTGGCTGCAGGGAAAACACAGCTGGCCCTCACTGTGAGCGATGCAGAGAGAACTTCTTTAGATCATTCCCGCAGCAGCCCTGCCATGACTGCAACTGTAATGCAATGGGTAAGTTACGTGCACACACACTTGACAACAAAGCAATTGTGTACCAGTCACACTCATGCACACTTTCACTAGTATCTTATATTAACTCATGTATTCTGACTTAAATGCTCTCTATCTCATACACTCATGCAAATGTACATATATACATACACAAATATACAGCTCTGAAGTAACTACAGTGGAAAAAATAAGTCACAAAAACACATAAATTTGTACACATAAATTCGTACACATAAATTCAAACAGGGATTTTCTTTGTCTTTTAATGTACATGTGAAGACTACATGTGATAAATATGGAAAAAAAAAAAAGAAAAAAAATTCCCATAATGCTGAGGAAAAAAAAGGAGTACTTTTAGAAATATTTGTCACTGTTTAATTACACGCTAATCGTGTTCATCTTGTATCTGAAATATCTGATTTTGCTTCAGGTGGCAGAATGTGTGTATAAGATATGTTAAAATTAGCATTTATTAACCTTTATTGGATGATTTTTTTTTAGACAAGGAAATTATTCTTTAATGCAACTGAAACTATCCATGTACTCATTAAAAGACCCAAGGCTATAAAAATCTGTCAAAACCCATCTTCTCTCTTTCTGTCTCTCTCCAGGCTCTATGAGTTTGCAGTGTGATGCAGAGGGAGTGTGTGTGTGCTGGCCAGATGTGACTGGTGTGAAGTGTGACATTTGCAAGTCCGGCTTCCATTCTCTCGGCCCTGGTGGATGCAGGTAATGAGAGCGAGAATATCTTTACCACGAATTTGTCAAATAAAAAAAACATTCGATTCTTGGATGCAGAATTCTGCTAAAATGTCTAACTAATACATTGGAAACCCTTATATAGCTCAACGCAGAGCAGAATTCAGCCAATATACGTTAATTATAAAATACTAACTCCATCACACTAATCTCTGGAAAAGAACAAAAATGTAAAACTAATTTGATTAATTCAAATTACACCACAAATGAAACATAATTATATCCTCTTTTAGAAACCTTTTTAGGGATAAAAGACTACAACTTAACTGCACACAGTACACAGTAACTGTACACAATGAAAGATTCAAAAATGGAGAACAACCTTGACAAGATATACAATCAGCAGACGCAGGAAAACATGGCTTCCACAAAAGGAAAGACTGTGTCTGAAAAAGTGTGGTAACACTTTAATTTAGGGTCCAGTTCTCACTATTAACTAGTTGCTTATAGCATGCATATTAATAGGATATTGGCTGTTTATTAGTACTTTGTATTAGCAAATGAAGACTTCAGATGCAAAAGCCTCTAAGTGCCATTTGAAATTTTCTTATAAAATTAGCATTTTTATCAAGCTTGTATGTGTAGGTTTAGTTATTTCACTTTAATGGCAATGAAAAGGACCTATTAATTGCCATTAAAGTGAAATTACTGAACCTAAACATAGGAGCTTGATAAAAATGCTCATTTCATAAGAAAATTTCTGATTATTTCAGAAAATTTCAGATTTTACAGCACTTAGAGGCTTTTGCATCTGAAATCTTCAAATATTAATGCCTTATTCTGCATGACCATATCCTACAACTCTCATACCCAATACCTATTAATAAGCTGTAGTTAAGAGTTTATTGAGACAAAAGACATAATTAATAGTTAGTTAATAGAGAGAATCTAATCTAATCTAAAGTGTGACCAAAATTGAACTATGATACCATATTCACATAAAGATAAATAAATATAAACTTTGTAATGCCAAGGTACTTGTGTTTATATGTATGTATACACTATATATATATATATTGCTCTTAAGCATCATTACTCAAGTCTTCAGTGTCACATGATGCTTTAGATATCATTCCAATATGCTGATTTGCATCCTTGCTGAATAAAAGTTTTAATTTCTTTGAGAAAAAAATCTTACTGAGCCTAAAATTTTGAACGGCAGTGTGTGTTGTTTAATTCAAACATTTTTGTTAAATATAGTAATTATTATAAGCAAGAAAGAAAGAAAGAAAGAAAGAAAGACAAAGAAAAATAAAGAAAGCAAGAAAGAAAGATTTCAATATTGAGCTGCATACAGATTATATCCACCTGAGGAGATTTGCACATTGCATATGCACACTCAATGACGCAAATAATAGTGTAATGCAAAAGAAAACACAGGAGAAAGGCAAACATCAAAAATTTTATACCCCACTGCACTTTCATGTGGCCCATGTGGGTCAATGTTTTTGGGTGCAAATTAGTTGGTTCACTGGAGCGAAATGTGAAAGAAAAGATATGAAAAGAGAGAGAAAGAGAGGAGGGAGGTTACTTGTCAGGTAGGAGAATTATGGGTAATGGCAAGCCAAGTAAAACTGTGGTTTCAGGCCATGTAACAGATCAAGGTGAGAAAAAAAAATTAAAGAAAAGAAAAAAGTTTACACCCGACAGAACAGCTCTGACCTGAGGCCGTCAGCCAACTGACCTGCACACTACTGGCACATCAGTGGTGGCTCATTCATCTGTGTGTTCAAACAGGTTGTGCGAGTGTGATGACAGGGGCAGTGTTGGAGTGTGTTCAGCTGAAGATGGGCGCTGCTATTGCAAGACGAATGTAGAGGGATATTCCTGCAACAGGTGACCTTCTATTCCTCACCCTTGCATACCATCTCTTCTCTCTTTATTTCTCATCTGCAACATTTGGCATTCATTTCACCATTTGCATGTGCACAATAAGAGTAAGAGACATTAAAGGCAGGGTAGGTAAAAAATTTTGTTCCAAATTTGTTTAAACTTTCTATATATATCCATGCATAATTAAAATGTAAGAACTCTGATAAAAAGAGTATAAAAATCGAGTGACTCTAGACCGTTTAATCTGTATTAAACACAGCTCATTATTTCCATCCGGGACGAAACATAGGATTGGCTTAGGCGACTGTCACTCTCTCGCAACCATGGCAACCACCCTTTTGCCACACATGACCTGCCCACTTGCGCACGCACGTTTGATTTGGGGAATTCAAGAGGCATGGATCCTAGGAATACCAAAACAATGGCAGAGAAACGGCAAGCAAAATTCACAGTACCGGCCTATGCAGTTAGTGAAGGCAAACCAGGCAAAAAAAGAAAGACAGTAACAGTACAAGAAAAGGCAATGAACAAAAAGTCTTTGGATAAACAAAGAAATAAAACGCGAGTTAATATCGGCGTGGCTTTCCGGCGATGGCGAGAACTGAGGGAACTCAAGGGGCTGAAAAGTGACTCCTTGATGGCTTTATTTCTGCTGGACAGGTAAATCTTTCTTTTTGTATTTTGATCATACATATTTTTTTGTTTATTTTTTCATGAAGCATGTGTCATTAGCACACGTAGCTGCGTAATATAGCTAACTTAACATTACCTAGCGAGCCGTAGTAGAGACGATAAATAATCTATAGGCCTAGCTCAAGATGATAGCTATAGTGTTGAATTGTGCATAATTTTGCTTTAGATATCTAAATACATGTTTAACAGATAGTAGGCCTAACGTTACTCCGCATCTAGGAACTTTTCTTAGAACTATATTTACTCTTTTACTCTTTTACCATGTTCACCTGTAAGTTTACCTGCACTTTTTTTTTCGCCTTTGTTTTGTTTTTATATTCTCTACCTATGTTTACTGATGTCTTTATCTTGTATCTGTGTGTGTCGTACACACTTTGTTGTATGTGTGTGTTATTATTTTGTGTCTGCAATGCAGTTGTGAGTTGATATTTGAGTGTATGTTACTCTGTTTATCTGTAGAACAACGTATATGTTATGAATCTTACACAAAATTCATCTTCATCACAGTGTAAATGATGGTAATGGAAAAACGTGTATCATGCAACCTGTTTTTAGCTTTGCCTTATAGATAACTAGCTCGTTAGCGTATCAAAAAATACATATTTTAAACTTTACCAATATCAATATGCTAGCTTGATAGTGAGTACTAAAATACATCTTGTTTGTTTATCTTCATAATTATAAAGTTATTTTTATTACATGTGATTCTGACATGATGTCACTACATGAACTGTGCTCCTTCCTCTCCGCTCGTCTCAGGTAAATAATGCGTCTTCCAGCTCAGTGGTCGGAGTCGCACGTTCATGCGTTTTGGGGGCGTGGCTTTGGAAGGAGCCCAGAAGGGAGGGGGTGGAGTGAATGGAAATAATGAGCTGTCTTTAAAACAGTCGTGAGAGGTCTACAGACACTCGATTTTTATACTTTCTTTTTCAGAGTACTAACATTTTAATTATGTATTGATATATAAATAAAGTTTAAACAAATTTTGAAAAAAAGTTTTTTTATACATTTTTTACCTACCCTGCCTTTAATATTATTATATTTAGCAAAGAGAAGATCTGTGACACAAATCAATTTTTTTTTTTTGATTGCCAAATACTCCAGAAACCAGTCATTTATATAAATTGGGTAGTATTTTGCCTTGGTTATAATACCTTTTATTTTGTTTGCTTAATAGGCCTCCTAGCATGTCCACATCATACACAAATACCTCCATTTACCATAAATCAATGGAGAAATGCTCATTTCCACTCCTCTCTGCACATAACTCAATAAATAAGAACCACATTTTCCAGAACTTCACATAAATTATTTTGATAAATATGAGAAAAACTAAACACTCTATACCAGTACTTTATGTCTGCTTTATGTGTCTTTGTGTGTATTATAGGTGTAAACCAGGCTCTTTCAACCTCCAACTGGATAACCCAGATGGCTGTAAGAAATGTTTTTGCTTTGGACACTCCGTCGCCTGTTCATCCTCCAATCAGTACATGGCTTTTAATATTACGTCAGACTTCCTAGAAGGTAATTTATCAACTACACTGGTTTTACATGATTTACATACTGAATATCGGTGTTCACTGCTTTTTATGTAATTAACATGTGTTTTAAATATCCTTAAGAGAATATATAGTAGGGTTCAAAAGAACTGGGACCACATTAAAAATGTATTTTAAATCCCATTTTAACAAAGTTTTGAGATTTTCAATATTTCAAATCAAAGAAAAATTTGTGATGTCAGATTGATTAGGACTATTTCAGATTTCCGCAAGTATTTCATCATTCAAATTGAGTGATCAAATATCTGACATTAATCATGTGACTATATGCACGACTATGTCTTTCACATGGTCTTGCTTCCATTGAAGCACAAGACACTCTTTGGATCATCTAAAATCATTTTGGAGAATATCAGGCTTTACATCAACAAGTGCTGCTTCCATTAAAGGGATATTTAAAAAATGAAAAAGCACATCCATCCATCCATCATAAAAGTAATCCATACGGCTCCAGTGGGTTAATGAATGCTTTCTGAAGTGAAGCCATGCGTTTTTGTAAGAAAAATATCCATATGTATATACAGTACAATCCAAAAGTTTGGAACCACTAAGATTTTTAATGTTTTTAAAAGAAGTTTCGTCTGCTCACCAATGCTACATTTATTTAATTAAAAATACAGTAAAAAAACAGTAATATTGTGAAATATTATTACAATTTAAAATAACTGTTTTCTATTTGAATATATTTCACAAAGTAATTTATTCCTGTGATGGCAAAGCTGAATTTTCAGCATCATTACTCCAGTCTTCAGTGTCACATGATCCTTCAGAAATCATTCTAATATGCTGATCTGCTGCTCAAGAAACATTTAATGTGTACAATTGTACAAAATATTTGTGTACAATATTTTTTTTCAGGATTATTTGATGAATAGAAAGTTCAAAAGAACAGTGTTTATCTGAAATCTAATCTTTTGTAACATTATAAATGTCTTTACTGCCACTTTTGATTGATTTAATGCATCCTTGGTGAGCAGACGAAACTTCTTTTAAAAACATTAAAAATCTTAGTGGTTCCAAAATTTTGGACTGTACTGTATATAACTTGATAAACGAAATAACTGGCTTCCGGTAACAGCCGGATGCGAATCTAGTTTTGGTTGAAGGGTTACCTCTAACCTGACGCAAGACGTATTGACGAACAGAAAATAGAGCAAAACAAAATGCCGGTCATGAATTAGAAGTCTAAAACGAGAATTTTTAAAGAGAAAGGTCAGAGGAGCTTGAGTTTGTTTCCCAGCCTTATTTGTTTGAACCATGAGAGGAGTCTACTCTCACCTAAGCACACTACACCTACGTCCTTCGCCAGAACTTGACTCTCTCAGGAATGCTTGGATGGCCGTTAATGGAAGCTTAGTGATTACAGTTTATGAAGTTGTAATGATGGATATTTTTCTTACAAAAATGCATCAGTTCACTTCAGAAAGCCTTTATTATCCCCCTGGAGTCGTATGGATTACTTTATGATGGATGGATGCGCTTTTTTGGGCTTCAAAAAAATAGCACCATTCACTTCCATTATAAAGCTTGGAAGAGCCAGGATATTTTTAATATAACTCTGATTGTGTTTGGCTGAAAGAAGATGATATACATCTAGGAAGTCTTGAGGGTGAGTAAATTGTTTTTGGGTGAACTATCCCTTTAAAGCAAAAGAGAGACAAACCACACTTAAACATTTTGAAATGTACAGAAATTTTAATTTTACAATTTATGCTGATTATTCAATTTGTAAAAACATTTTTGTATAGAATAAAAGAATGGGAAATGGAAGCATTTTCACCAGGGATCTTAGACTTTGTTTTGTGTACTCTGTGTTCAGATCCAGATGGCTGGAAGGGTGTGTTCTCCGAAGGGCACGAACAATCCCTCATCTGGAAGGAGGGAGAAGTCTATCTGTTGCCCTACAGAGAAGAGAATGGCTTCTACAAAGCACCTGGTAGGACAGCAAGTATAAACTTCCCCTTGTGTTGGTAGGAGTTGGCCTGCCTGAAACAGATTTACAGTCACAATGAATGAGTTGTTATATAGTTATGAAATTTTAGACCAATATCTACAATTAAGACCAATACAATTGATTTACACGATTTACATTCTGTTCTTTTCTGAACAACTGTACAAAGCAGAACCGTAGCTTAGTTTGACTTTGCGTAGTAGTCTCGTTTATTTATTATAAGCTTTCTTTATTTTGCAAAAACAAACAAATGATAAAAACAGTGGGCTAGAATTAGCATGCTTAGCCATAAATAGTATTTCATAAAGCAGACTTTGAAGATAAACCAGCTGTACAGGCCAGTTCGGAGGATACTTTTAGTTCAGTTCCCCTGAGCGTAGTGAAGAGGCTGAGGGGTTTTACTCTTGTCTACACAGCAATTTACCGCCACGGGAGACACTTAGCCAGACCAACTTGGCTGCTCACTCAGGAAGAAATCCTGTTTAACATCACGTCTTCATGCCTCACACATTTTCTCAAGGACTGCACATAGACAAATATACACCAACACAATGTCTTGGGACTGAATACCTTTAAAAAAAAAGTAATTTTTGTGATGTAGAAATTGAATAGTAAGGTTTCTTACATATCCACAACGCCCTAATGTGCTTGTTTAGTCTCATCCATCTTTGTTTTCCCACCATTGACTGGCTGCAGAGATGCAGCGTTGCCCTTTTTGGTGCCGTTTCTCTTATCGCAGCGGCGCAGGGCTTGTTTGTGCCGTTCTGGCCGCTCGGCTAAAATGCGCAGAGATCTATTGCTCCCTCGATGCGTTTAACGATCTCATTTGCTTTCCTTCCCTCCCTGTTTCCCCGTTTGCTCACGTCTCCTCATCCATGTGCATTTAGAGTACAGCCACCCTGACAACTGCAATGGCACCCAAGGACTTTTTAGATTATCTTTTTATAAACGTCGTGATCTCTTTTATTTGGATCTTTAATGCTTTTCACACATCACCAGTCTCAGCAGAGAGGAAATTTCTATGTGAAGGAGGAACGTTTCCCTGATTAAGTCTGTCTTGAGTATTGGAAGGAGTTTAATAGATACTATGAATGTGTGTGTTTGTGTGCGAATGATTCTTCAGTTGAATAGCTCATCTAGCTGGGCACAGCTTTGGGCTTTTGACACCACTAAGGCTGCCATGTCAACAGAGGGGTGACAAGATACCATAGCCAAGCAGCCAAGCCAAGAGTTTAGCTGGCTGACTGAGCCAGACTGTGTGTATATGTTTGTGTGTGTGTGTGTGTGTGTTTGTTGTGCGATCTCCCCAGAGGTACATCTGCTCCATGGTGAGAGAACAGAGTGGAACATTTATCATAGCTTTGAGGAGAAAACAACATGTCACATACACACACACATAAACACACATACACACCTCCCAAAAGCTGGTTGCAAGCTGTCTCGGAGTCACAAACACAGATGGAGAGAAGCGGAGGTCGCCGAGAGATTAGAGTTTGAGATGGATGGGGGTTGGAGGGAGATCTAAATGTCCCCATCCTCAGAGAGTCGTGTCCAGATACCACATTGTGTCCATGAGCAACTTGGCCAGTGCACCCTGACAGCCAACCATATGCCTGGAATAAATCTCTCCGGCAATCATGGCTCCTGGCGAGACGTATCTGATGTGATCAACTGAGACAAGTGGCACAAATTATGCTCAATCCTTTAATCACTGAGATTGATGTTTAAAGCCAGGGTTTAGTTGTAATATCTCTCCCAACTTCTCTCCTCCCCTTTGTAATGTTGTGTTGATTTTAAAATGCAGAAATATCAATAGATCTGCAGCAATAAGGCTAATTACATTCATGAACAGACACCTCTGTAAAAGGTCTGATATATGCCGCATTGATGCTGCTACGGTGTTCTTAATACAGTGGGTGGTGTGGGATCATACCGGGAAAAAGTGCACCTCACTGTGGTTGCAGTGAGAAGCTCAAAGGTAAATATTGAATAAATACCTGATGTATAAGTCCACCTTCACTGATTGATCTTCCTCGCTTCTGAATAATAGAACAGGATCTTCACTGTTTTATGTTGCTTTAACACATAACATGGGGTGAGTTAATGATGACAGAACTGTGATTATTTGGAGAATATATATATATATGTATGACATTTTTCTTTGGAATATAAAATAGTTGAGAAATGTCTGTTTTGTTTTGGAGTTTTTGTGTTGGTTTTGATGTTTGTTTTGGATCATTGTCCTGATGGAAGCTCCAACCACGGCCCATTATTGGATTTCTAGCAGAAGCAGCCAGGGTTCGATTTTTTTTTTTTATCTGGTGGTATTTCATAGAATCCATGAAGCCATGGATCTGAACAAGATGTCCAGGACCTCCAGCAGAAAAATAGGCCCACAACATTAAAGATCCAGCAGTATATTTAACCGTGGGCATGGGGTATTTTTTATCCATGTGTGCACCAAACCCATCTGGTGGGTTTGCTGCCAAAAAGCTCTTTTTTTAGTTTCATCTGACCATAGAAGTCGGTCCCATTTGAAGCTCAAGTCTTGTCTGACAACTGAATATGCTGGAGATTGATTCTGGATGAAAGCAGAGGATTTTTCTTGAATCCCTCCCGGGCAACTTGTGGTGATGTAGGTGCTGTTTGATCATTTTTTTAGGCTTTCTGAGATTCAAGACTCAACTAATCTCTGCAATTCTTCAGCTGTGATCCTTGGAGAGTCTTCGGCCACTCAAACTTTCCTTCTTAGGACGATTTAGACATACGTCTTCTTCCAGGCAGATTTTTAACATCTTTAGTTGATTGGAACTTCTTAATTATTGCCCTGATGGTGGAAATGGGGATTTTCAATGCTTTAGCTATTTTCTTACAGCCACTTTCTATTTTGTGAAGCTCAACAATCTTTTGCTGCACATCATAACTATGTTCTTTGGTTTTACTCATTGTGATGAATGATTAAGGGAATTTGGCCTTTGTGTTTCCTCATGTTTGTACTCCTGTGGAACAGGAAGTCATGGCTGGACAGTTTCATGTTTATGATCACCCTGGTGTGCTAAAAAAATGTAAATATGAATGGGAATATACTTCAGAGATATTTTACTCATAAATATTCTAGGGGTGCCAATAATTGTGGCTAACGTGTTTTGAAGAAAAACATGTATTTCGTAATGTTATTTCACCCCCACTTTCAATTCTTTTCTTTCAATGAAAGGTTAGATCTTTGCTAATTTTATTAATTAAAGATCAAAAGGATAAACAATGCAGATTTATTTTTACAGTCATCTTTGATCATATTTACCAGGGGTGCCAATAATTCTGACCACCACTGTAAGAAAGAAAGCTAGTATATGATAAAAGAATTTTCATTTTTGGTGAACTATTTCTGAAGTGCCTTTGAAACGTACAGCATTATTTATTGTGTTGACATAATTTCCACTGAAACAAGAAGACATTTCAAACAGCTCCTCCCATTTTTTTAAAATAGCCAATAGCGTTTTGTTTATACCACAGTTCCTCCAGAGTCAGTGTTGCTAAGTCTGCGGTTTTCCCCCACAGAATTGGGCTACCCCAGTGGAAAGCATATTTACACTGTCTGAATCATTCTCTATCCGCTTTATAGTGCACTTTGTGTCATTTACCATGTAGAAAATAGTAAATGTGTGAGCAAATGACCAATTTTAGCCATGTAGCTTCAGCGTCTGTTTATAATGTAGGGGACGGGGCGCTTTAGATCCTAGAGAGCATTTAATTGGACAGAAAATCTAATGAGAAGCTGTGGTGCAGAAGAAGTGCAGTGTGATGTTATCAAAATCGTTGATCCATATTGATCCGTATATACGTTTTGAACACTTATATCTTCTAAATGTGAATTTTATCATTGTTCTGGAGCACACTAGCTTATAGATAACACATTCATACTAAAGCCAAAAAACTTCAGTCTTGCTTTCTTTCATTTAAAATAACTATGCTGTCTACCCTGACTGGGGTTTATTTCAGCTGTGTACACATTGAATGTTAAAAATAAAATCTAAATAAAAATCTTCCCATTTTGCCCATTAAAGTACAAACTCAAAACCCCAGAAAGATGTAGAAAATGTATTTCAGCGGGCCTCTCCCTATAAAAACGACCCAGATGCTCAATCCATCCCCTCAGAGGGATTGTTTGTGTGAAGCTGAGGAAATTTAATTGAGGCTCAGTGGGTTTAATTGAGTCAGGGAAAAGTTAAAGCCTGGATTGATTGTTAAGTTTGATGGCGGCTCGCTAAATGTCACCGGGCTTTGTCGTCGTGGTGACGATTAATTTGTTTGTCTGAGAGAGGGTTAAAACCTCCATTTAATCAAATCTGATCTTAAAGAGATAGGAGTTAAACTAGTAGTGCTGGAAGGATCTGGATCCCTACAAGGGATACTGTATTCTTTTGCACCGCTAACACTATTGACTTTTTTATTTTTTTTATTTATAGCTTCAGATTTTCCACAAGATACAGATTGTCGAGTGTTTCTGGAGAGTCTGTTTCGGGTATTGGAGAAAATAAATAAATAAATAAATAAAATAAAGTTTGCCTCAGCATCCCTACAGGTGCTGTAGTTTGTGAATAAGCTTTCATGGGGAAGGTTTCAGCGTGCTGTCAGACCTGAAAACAACAGGAATCCAACAGGTACAGAACATTTTAGCCTCCTTTTGTTGAAGTTGACTCATACTTGTCTCTCCATGTGGAACAGCAGGGGGGCAGAGAAGAAAACACTCCCGCTAAGTATCTAACAAGCTTTCAGGTTGTCGGGGCTTAGAATGTTTTACAGCTCTTTGTTTCAGGTGAAGCATGTGGCGCTGTGCATGTATTTTAGGGCTCAGTTCGATGGTGAAGAGATGATGGGAACAAGAAACTCTTAGGGGTGCCACATAATGGTCCAATGAGAGATTCAAACCCACAGAGTGACCAATGCTTTAGATAACAGGAAGGATTATAATTTTTTCTATGATTTGTTTGCCACAGTATGCCCAGAATTTGAGCCACCACAACTACAAGACCAAAATTATACAAATAAATGGTTTGAATGCCTGTGCTTGAAATGCTGTAACCTTTAATATTTACTGTAACTTTAAAAATATTATATCACATAACTTTTGTATAGAACATGACCTGATGTTTTGGTTATCGAAGGAGCTCGTAGATGGGTAACTAATGACTATGGGGCCTTTCACATGAAAGCGTTCTTGAGTTTAAAAATATGATGGGAAGTAGAAAAAAACCCCCGCAATGTTTAGAGGCATACATTTTTAGAGTTTGAACTTGTCATCTGCGAGATACTGCAAAAGAGGCAAGCGGAGTGGTCAAGGTCTGTCTAGTGCATGTTTACATTGAAAAACAATGGAGAAGCAGTGCTGTGGAATGTAAAAACGAGTTGTGTGTTAGAAGTATTGAGAGAAAGGGAAGGGTTGACATCATTGAATCACTTTCATAGCACAGCAACTATCCTTAAGCAGAGCATCTAATCGCCGCCAGCAGGTGTAGGCATTTCTCTCAAAGTCCCAATACAATAAAACAATTTTTCTGTAACCACTGGCTATTCTATGTCTGGACATATTTTTTCCAGTCTGCCTTTTCCTTAGCTCACCCTCTTCATCCTATTTTGTCACATTTTTCTCAGGTATTACTTTCACTGTATGTCCTCAGTGTAACTCATCTCTGGAAAATGTTCTGAAGCAAGCATTAACTTCTGTGAGGAGTAAACTCTAACCACCTACAGACACAGTGGCCCCAAGGACGAATTATGGTCCTGCGAGGCCCCGGGGCACCAGCCGCTTGGAGGCACCCCATCAAAAACAAATTATTATACACACACACACACACCTTAAAAGGGATAGAAGTGCAAGCTTTGTTTAAAAGGGTGTACAGTATGATAACATACAAACTACAAGAAATTAGTAGCCCATTTTCGCCTAAGAGTTAAATAGGATAAAATAAGATGTTATGGTATGTTTTTTTGAGTCAGGGACTTTTGCCTCATATTTGTGACTTTTCATATTTTATTCTACTAGGTTCACCCAAAAATAAAACTTCTGTCATCATTTACTCACCCTCATGTCATTCCAAACCTGTAAGACTTTCGTTCATCTTTGAAACACAAATGAAGATATTTTTAATGAAATTGAGAGATTTCTGTCCCTCCAATTGACAGCTATGCAACTACCACTGTGACCAACCAAAAAGTTAGTAAAGAGATCATAAAACTAATCCATTTAAATTGAGTGGTGTCCAAAATTTCTGAAGAGACACGTTTGCTTTATATGATTAACATATCTACTTTATGCTTTTATTCACATACTGTGTAACCATTCATCAACACACAGATCAGTTATGGTTAATGGAAACTCAAGCATGTTGCTTGACGTGCGAGAACCAATGAGGTTCATTCTTGTGTTATGCAGTACGTTTAAGCTTCCGTAAGAACCAATGAGGTTCATTGCGTTACGCGCACATTTGAGCTTTGCGTTCTCGTGCGTCAAGCGAGTACAGATGAGCTTCTGTTTATGTTCACTGATCTTTGTTTATATGTGAATAAAAGCCTAAATTTAATCAGTTCATCATATAAAGCGATCAAGTCACATCAGAAAATTTAAACTTAACGGCTCAATTCTCTTTATGAACTTTTTGAAGCATCAAAGTGGTAGTTGCGTAGCTGTCAATGAAGGGACAAAAATCTCTCAGATTTCATTAAAAAATCTTCATTTGTGTTTCGAAGATGAACAAAAGTCTTATGGGTTTTGAACGGCATGAGGGTGAGTAAATGATGAGAGAATTTTCATTTTTGGGTGAACTAACCCTTTAATATCATATTTCAAGACTTCTTGTTCATGTATAAAATAATAGAATGGCCTAACACTTGTGATAATCAAACAATGAAGCAATGTTTTAAGTCATCCAAATTAATTGAAAAAAGTATTGATTTTTTTTTTTTTTTTTTTTTATTACATAAAACCACTTTTTTTTTTTTTGCACAAAAATAAAAAGTAACCTTGGAAAACAGATAAATCCACTACACAGTATCTGTACATAAACATATTACAAGAACACCAGGCCTGTGCTTTTGAAGTTAGAAATGAGATTCAATAACACCTACTGCTGCATTCTCCACCAGTATTGTAAATATTGCTGCTGCAAAAACAGTGTAATAGAGCTAATGGCAAGCTTGAATGTTGCTGCTATTTAAAATGTGCCAGCTACTTAACATCCACTCTGGCTTTTTTATAATACATACTTATTCAGTGGAGCTGACTTTATGAGCTTCAAAAGTTTAGTGATTTAGGCATAACAGGTTAATAAAAGAAGACATTTCTTCATTTCTCTCTCTGTTTAATATATATATATATATATATATATATATATATATATCTCACTCAGCATGGGGTTCTTTGAAGTCTTGTTAAAGCTCTTTAATGAGGCAGTAGGATATGAGTGGCAATTACGATTGTCCTCTTACACTCTCTTGCATATAGAGATGTACAGACACAATGAGATCCAACATTCTTACTTTCTCCAAACCGGAAAAATCCACTTCCTTCTGTGAACAGAACATTTTGCCCTCCTGTTATATTTTTACAGTTGTTATTTGTCACGGTCACACATTCTTCATTGTTCTGGTGTTTATCTTTGGTAATCGGGTCGTTGCAGCTCAATAGCTGGTGTAATGTGCTGGTAATCTGCAGGTTGTGAGTTTGTGCTCCAGAAAATTCTGGGCTGCCCTTAAGCAAACCACTTAACTCAATTCACAGCCTAGCTGTTGCTACCAGATAGATCTTACACTCATGTTTGCTTAATCACACCATGGTGATATACAAATTAGAATATGCATGGGAATTGTTAAAGGTGCCCTAGAATTAAATATTGAATTTATATTGGCATAGTTAAATAACAAGAGTTCAGTACATGGAAAAGACATACATTGAGTTTCAAACCCCATTGCTTCCTCCTTCTTATATAAATCTCATTTGTTTAAAAGACTTCCGGAAAACACACGGATCTCAACATAACACCGACTGTTACGTAACAGTCGGGATCATTAATATGTATGACCCCAATATTTGCATATATGCCAGCCCATGTTCAAGGCATTAGACAAGGAAAGGCAGTATTAACGTCTGGATCTGTGCACAGACAAGGTAAGCCAGCAAGAACAACAGCGAAAAATGGCAGATGGAGCATTAATAACTGACATGATCCATGATAGCATGATATTTTTAGTGATATTTGTAAATTGTCTTTCTAAATGTTTCATTAGCATGTTGCTAATGTACTGTTAAATGTGGTTAAAGTTACCATCGTTTCTTACTGTATTCACGGAGACAAGAGCCGTCGCTATTTTCATTTTTAAACACTTGCAGTCTGTATAATGCATAAACACAACTTCTTCATTCTTTATAAATCTCTCCAACAGTGTAGCATTAGCCGTTAGCCACAGAGCATATAGCCTCAAACTCATACAGAATCAAACGTAAACATCAAAATAAATACTTTACTCACATAATTCGAAGCATGCATACAGCATGCATGATGAACATCTTGTAAAGATCCATTTGAGGGTTATATTAGCTGTGTGAACTTTGTAAATGCACTGTAATATAGTCGAGAGCTCGTGTGGCAGGGAGCACGCGATTTAAAGGGGCGGCGTTGCCAAAATCAGGGTATAGTTAATGATGCCCCAAAATAGGCAGTTAAAAAAATTAATTAAAAAAAATCTATGGGGTATTTCGAGCTGAAACTTCACAGACACATTCAGGAGACACCTTAGACTTATATTACATCTTGTGAAAAAGCATTCTTGGGCACCTTTAAATGTTTTATCTTTATGTTGCAGATAAATATCTGGGGAACATGTTGCTAAGTTACGGACGGACCCTTAGCGTGTCATTTACGGCTGAGCTGGAGGAACTCTTGCCCAGAAGTGTGACCGTGATGCTGGAGGGCTCTGGAATATTGGTTTCTGCTGATTTGTACTCTAAGCAGGATCCTTATTCCTCACTGGAGATGACACCCATCAACACCTTCACTCTCAGGTGTGTGATTCTCTCACGTGTGGCCAGATTATTAGTGTTCAAACTGAAATGTTTTCAAGTTTTAGCAGCAGTTTTAGACACAAAATGAATATATTAGGGCTGTCAAGTGATTACAATTTTAATCAAATTAATTACATGATGTGCTGATTAATTAATCGCACATCAAATTTGGCTGAGAAATTACACCCAAAAGATAATTTAAAGTCATTATTGTGTTAAATGAGAAAAGCATCAAATTGACATTACAAAATATAGCTGTAGAAAGAAATATTTTATTTGATTCAACATAGAATTTATTACGCATAAACCTTTAGGCTACAATGGCCATGATTTTTTTTTTTTTTTTTTTTTTTTTGTCAGAAGCTGCATCTGAATGGGTATTTAGATATGTTTACAGACCAAAACAGTTTGGTTACCAACATTTTTCAAAATATCTTCTTTATGTTCCGCAAAAGAAAGAAAGTAAGAAAGTCATACAGGTTTGAAACAACACGATGGTGAGTAAAAGTAAATAAAATTTTCATATTTAGGCAAACAATCCCCAAAATATGGTTTTTTTTTTAATGAAATGATACTCTAAGTAATAAACTAAAACTGCCAGTAGGTGGCAGTAAATGTTAAATAAGTAAGTAATTCGTTCATTCATTCAATTTGTTCAAACGGCATTCAGAAATGAAGTAAATGGCTCTCTTTACGAATGGGCCACTGAATCATTGGTTCACCCGATTGATTCACTCAAATGCGGATTCATTCATTCATGTGTTTTTCTCAGAGACGCACAACAGTCTCTCTGACATTATACAGTAGGTAATATTTTCACTGGCAAAACTGAGCAAAAACAGAAAATACTGTGTCTAAAACATAAAGACAATATTAACTTATTTAACTTTTGTATAAAATCAATATAACATTTGCACTCTATTCTGGACAAAAATAGCACTTGAATCGCTTTGCTGTATTTCTCATTTGTAAGTCTGTATCTGTAAATATAATTGTACAGTTAAAAAGGCATGTAACATTTTGCACATATCAGATAAGAAAACAACCAAAAAAACACAAAGGCTTCCCAAAAACCAACTGGATTAGGTGGAGTTGAACATGAAACCATACATGTGTGGTAAACAACAAAATACATAGTAAAATAAACATAGTGGTCTTTGGGGATGTTTGCAGACCGACAGGTTCACTTCAAGTCAAGATTCAGCCGATAATAAGGATGTTTATTGTACAAATGTACTACATGTGATGGGTGAAACAATGCGATTTATCACAGGACTGAACTTCGTGTTTAGAAATATATTGTAGTTGTTCCCATGGAATTGTAAGAGCAATAATTTTTTCTTGCAGCATTGCTAAAAGCTGGATATTACTCCAATTACACCAACAACCTGTGAATTGATCACCAAAAAAAAAGCGTCTTAATACCAAGGGCTATAGGGAAAATATGCTTAGATTGCTTAAAACAGGTGTTCTTTTGTGTTTTCGGAGGAAGGTATTTCAGTTTCCATGGCAGACTGAAACATTTGCCCACTGAGACCACATGGCTTATTGTTAAGCATACTTGTAATTGAGTAAATAACATGAATAAACATTAGAAAACATTTGTGGTTTCAAACTTCTGTGTGCATGTGACATTATGTTTTTGTGTTTCAGCATATGACACTTTTACTTGGAAGTGTTTTCTGCTAACCTGAATGTTTTTTTGGAAGCTTTTAACTTTTGCATTAATTGTTTTGACAGGTACTTTCCTGCCAGAGTGACAAGAAAATAGATATATTTTCCCATGACTCATCCATACAGAGACAGTTCTTATTGCGTTGACTTAAATTGACTAGACCGTAGTGTGCCCTAATGAAGAGCCTCAGTTTTACGTAAAATAATGTTTTCTCTAGAAAAAGACTACCATACTTATTATACCAGACACAGTCACATTTCTAACTATTATGTTTCTGCTTTCCAGGTTAACAGAAAAGGACGTAAATCCATCTATAGCCCCATTTGAGTTTCTCCGAATGCTTTACAATCTAACTGCTCTACACATCAGTAATGCAGGGGGCCAGAACTGTAAGTCATTGTTTATATATGTGCATGTTTTGCCACTGGAATTAATCTAAAATGCAATCAATTACAAAACTAAAAGAAATTGATTTAAAGCAGCTAAAGGAATAAGCATTTTAAACTTGACAGTATGGACTGGACTGTAATCAGAGATCGATTAAAAGTCTAGAGACCTTTATTTTTAGTCACATCCCCCAATTTTTTCCTGTATTTCACATAGTGGAATACACAGTATAGCTGAGTGAATTATAGGTATGGATGTTTTTCATTGTGGAATTAATTCATTGTTTTATTTATTTATTTATTTTTAAATCATCATATGTTGTTTTCCATTTAACAGATTGGCATAAGAAAATAATGTAATGATGGTTTTGCTTTTCATTCTGGAAAATTGTACAAAAGTAGCTAACAAAAAGCAATGTCATGAGTGGTTTACATTTAACATTGCTTTGTGTAATGATTATGCTTCAGTGGAGCATACAGTTTGTGTTTTAGCATGTATTATATTTATTTTTAGTTTTAGTAAAAAAAAAAAAAAAATTAGTTTTCGAGGGTTAAGATAGGTGCCAAGACAATTTCATAATTCACAATATTCTTCTTCTTATTATTATTATTATTAATAACAATAATAATGTTCTTATTAAAAAATATTGTTAATAATAAATTTGTTTGTTTCTCATGATGCTTTAAATAAATAATTATAATAATTAAATACATATTAAATATAATTCTAAATATCAATATAGGGCCTAAATTCCTATATATATATATACACACAGTACAGTCCAAAAGTTTGGAACCACTAAGATTTTTAATGTTTTTAAAAGAAGTTTCGTCTGCTCACCAAGGCTACATTTATTTAATTAAAAATACAGTAAAAAACAGTAATATTGTGAAATATTATTACAATTTAAAATAACTGTGTACTATTTAAATATATTTGACAAAGTAATTTATTCCTGTGATGCAAAGCTGAATTTTCAGCATCGTTACTCCAGTCTTCAGTGTCACATGATCCTTCAGAAATCATTCTAATATGCTGATTTGCTGCTCAATAAACATTTATGATTATTTTCAATGTTGAAAACAGTTGTGTACTTTTTTTTTCAGGATTCCTTGATGAATAGAAAGTTCAAAAGAACAGCATTTATCTGAAATACAAAGCTTCTGTAGCATTATACACTACCGTTCAAAAGTTTGGGGTCAATAAGAATTTTTATTTTTATTTTTTTGAAAAGAAATTAAAGAAATGAATACTTTTATTCAGCAAGGACTCATTAAATCAATCAAAAGTGGCAGTAAAGACATTTATAATGTTACAAAAGATTAGATTTCAGATAAACACTGTTCTTTTGAACTTTCTATTCATCAAATAATCCTGAAAAAAAATATTGTACACAAATATTTTGTACAATTGTACACATTAAATGTTTCTTGAGCAGCAAATCAGCATATTAGAATGATTTCTGAAGGATCATGTGACACTGAAGACTGGAGTAACGATGCTGAAAATTCAGCTTTGCATCACAGGAATAAATTACTTTGTCAAATATATTTAAATAGTACACAGTTATTTTAAATTGTAATAATATTTCACAATATTACTGTTTTTTACTGTATTTTTAATTAAATAAATGTAGCCTTGGTGAGCAGACGAAACTTCTTTTAAAAACATTAAAAATCTTAGTGGTTCCAAACTTTTGGACTGTACTGTGTATATATATATATATATATATATATATATATATATATATATATATATATATATATATATATATATATATATCACATAAAAAGTCAAACATATGCAATAAAACTACCATTTAAATAAATAAGTTAAATATTTTGAAGTCCAATTTCAGACAGAAGCAGAACAGAAAGCAGCGTACACTCAAGAAATAAGTAAGGAACTGTAGAAAAACAGAAACCTAAACTGCATATATATATGCCAAGATGCACTTACTAATACATCGAGCATGAATACTGCAATATTTGAGTCTGAGACAAACGGTTTGATTTTGTATGATTCTACGGAGGAACACTACTTTGAATATATTTTCTCTCACACGATCTCTGTCTCTCTCACGTCTGTTTGCGTTCAAAAGAAGTAAATTACAGCTTACCAAAGAGCATAATTATTCCTCTACCACATCTTGCACTGACAGGTCCTCTTATTGATTCTTGGAAACTGGTGTGCTGAAATATGTGCGTGTGTTTGAACTGCTCTCCCTTTCTTCTACAATGTACACAACATGATAATCAGTTTGTATATGAACACACACATGCAACTGCCAGTGTCTCTCAAAAGCACACATAAACATTGGTCTTCCTGGCCATGTCCTGATAGGACAATAGGACTCTGAGACTCTGGAGAAAAAGAGAGATGAGGTGAGAGAAACTTGATCTGTGTACTGCCTCCCTCCATCACTATTTATTAGGTGGTATGGATCCCTGAGAGAAACAAAGACCCACTCACCTTCACTATGTTCCACCTCTCTCCGCTCAGCCCTTATTGATTAATTCATTCCTTGTTCATTTATTCATATGGTGATCAAAGATTCTATCTGCTTGCACCCAGTGGTCCTGATGTCTGTCTGTGTGTAAGCAAAGGTGAGGGAGAGGCAGAGGGGAGCTTTAGCAGGCAGGCTATGCAAGCTGCATCGTGAGGGCAATTACAAGTGGACAGGACACTGTGATTTCACATTCAGTGTACCTCCATGGTGGAATGCTCTTCCCAAATCCATCAGAATGGCTAAACCTCTCTCAAAAAAAAAAAAAAAAAAAAAAACTCTTCCATGAGCGCTTTACTTATAACAGTTACACAGTTAAAAAACATAATGTTTTTTATTAAAAAAAAAGAAAAAGTAATATTGTGAAATATTGCTACCATTTAAAATAACTATTTTTTTTTCTATTTTAATATATTTTACAATGTAATGTATTCTTGTGATGGAAAAGCAGAATTTTCAGCATCATTACTCCAGTTTTCGGTGTCACATGATCTTCAGAAATCATTCTAATATGCTGATTTGGTGCTCAAGAAACATTTTTATTATTATCAATGTTGAAAACAGTTGGGCTCTTTAATATTTTTGCGGAAACCATGATACATTTCTTCAGGAATCTTTGATGGATGGAAAGTAAAAATCTTTACTGTCACTTTTGATCAATTTAATGACTTAATTTCTTTACAAAAATAAGCTTTCTGACCACAAACTTTTAAATGGTAGTGTATTTATTTTTTTATTATGTAATTTATACGTAGGATGTAATATATATGTTTTTTCTTGTTTACAGACACCTCTCAACTCTCCAGGGTAACCCTTGAATCTGCAGTCCAGACAACCTACCATCCTGATGTGTTTCCACATGCTTCGTGGGTGGAGGTGTGTACATGTCCCGCAGGATTCACCGGGCAGTTCTGTGAACTCTGTGCTCCTGGATTCACCAGGGAGACCCCTAATGGTGGACCCTTCTCCCCATGTGTACCATGCAACTGCAATCAACATGGGACCTGCCATCCTGAGACAGGTTGGGAGTGTGTTTGTTTATAAGCATGCAGTCTGTAATGCATGGTATCTTCCAATGATACATCATACTGTTTCCCCACCATAGCAATGTTCCTTGAAGCCAAGTTGGTTGTGGCAGCCATCTTGGTTTCGCCTCTGAGCATTTATTTTCTATGTAGAAACACTAACATTCAGAAGTTTGAAACACTAAGACATTTTCTGTTGTTGTTTTTTGAAAGAAACTGGCACTTATTCACCCCGGATACTAATTTCTAATCATTTATCATGCAAGTGTCAGCTTTTTCTTTGAGCTCTTTCTAAAAGCCAGCAGTATCTTCTATTGACTGTGGCAGATAAAGCTGGTGTGCTGTTCAATGAATCTTCAAGCACCAGGCTTCTCCTTCTCAAACTACAGACTTTCATTTTGTTGTGCATCTAGGCTGTCCACTTCTCTCCCTGTGCTGCTTAGATCGTGTTTGCTTTGTTCTTATGTACGGAACAGCCTTCATCTCTCAAAAGAACAATATAATGACATGAGAAAAATGTGTTTGTGTTGGGCCATTTATAAAACAGAAATTTTGCTTGAAATTGTACAGTGACTTACAAGAAAAGTGTGTGTATTCACTACGTTAACAAGTGAAAAAAGACAAGGTTCTGCTGTTTCCACTGTTCATTAAGCAGCACAACCATTTTCAAATAAGCTAATAATAAGAAAAGACTCTTGAATATCAAATCAGCACATTATAAGGATTATATAACACAAGGTTTTCCAGTAGACTGGAGTAATAACTGCTGAAAATGGGGCTTTGCAATCATCGGCAACAAAATATCTACACCAGTGTTCAAAACTTTGGGGCTGGTAAGATTTATAAATGTTTTTGAAAGATGTATCTTATGCTCACAATGGCTGCATTTATTTGATCAAAAGTGATATTCAGGAAAAAAAATAAAAATAAATAAATTTAAATTTGGATGGCAAGTCCATTCTTCAGTGTCACATGATCAGAATTATGTAAATGCCGATTTGATGCTCAAGAAACATTTCCTGTTATTATCATCAATGTTGAAAACAGTTGTGCTGACTAATATTTTATTTGAATAGAAATCTTTATAAATGCGTTTACTGTCACTTTTTTATCAGTTTAATGTAGCCTTGCCAAATAAAAAAGTAAAAAACTTACTGACCCAAACTTTTGAACTGTAGTCTATATAATTATATAAATAAGATGCTATTTACACAAAGAGAAAAATAGCATATTTTCTAGCGAGAGATGCAATTTACACTAAGTGACAATAGCAGCATTTTCTTAGCGATATGCTATTTACACTAGGTGAAAATAGCGATAGATTATTTTTACACCATGTAAGTATCAGTTCTTTGCAATAAGAGTAAATAATAATTAGATGCCATCTATACTTTATATTGGCAGATACTATTTGCATAGATGCAATAATATCATATATTATATATGTGTAAACGATTATATTTATTAAAATTATTAAATGGATGCTGCCTTATTGGGAGAATAAAAACCAACCCTACTGCTACGCCACTGAAGACATTGAATTCTGTGCGTCTTTCTTAAAACTTGAGTGGCCTAACCAGACACTGGTGGGTGGAGCTAGTGTAAATAGCTTTTGCACTTAGTGTAAATAGACACTCCGTTATTGGACAACTGCAATAATTCTAAACTGTAAACAAGTTTTTTGATTGTATTTTGATTAATTTAATGCTACATTTGAACATAATGAAAACTTTTTAAAAAAACAATGTCTTAAGTGTTTCAAATGTCAAACTTTTGAATGGCTCTGTAATAGACGTATGTACAAGTACAACTCCTATCTCTTCTAGATAAAAAAAAAAAAAAAACAGGCAATCCCTCTATCAAAAATATGATTTGCTCTTTTATCTAAAAGATAGAACGTCTATTCCTACAGCCACCACATTGACTGCTGCAATTTCTCCCATTCATTTAAGTGGTCTGCTTATACTGTCTCTGACTATAGGCTTCCAAATACATTTTTATACATCCAGCACAATCACTCAAATGTTCCTCTCACAATCTTCTTCTTGTTCCTGTCATTTCCAGTACTACTTCTCCTTGTTCCCCTCTCACTATTTCATTCTTCCTCTTGTTCTTTCAGTGACCCCATTAGCAGCTAGAATGGCAGGCTGTCTTTCTGTACAGGGTAGATAGAGTTCACGCTCGCTACTCTTTCCTCTATTAGACCTGCAAGCCAACCACCGACTAATTAATTGTAATGTCGATTGCACAACAAAGAGTGTTTATTTGTGTCTGTCTCCTTTCAGCAATGACTCCTGGCATGGATTTGAACATTTGTCCTCCCATCTTTCTTTCTCTCGCTTTGTCTGTCTCTCTTTCACACTGATGAGTAATTTCACTCTCTTAATATGCGGCAAATTAAACCTCCATCATTCTTATTATGAGCGTAATGTGTGATTAGTGTGGTACAAGTCTTTAACATTACAAATTAATGTCAGACATGACTTTATCTACCACTCGGGGTAGGCAAAAGGACGACCCAGAGTTAGAGATTCACAAGTATGCAAGAAAAAGGGAGGGAATGGAAGGAAGAAGGAAAGAGGGAATCAAAGCAATAGGAGCTCAAGTGGGGGGGCGAAAGATCGTACGAATGTTTGCTCAGGAAATCTCCACCTCCCAAGAGAATAGGGAGGAGCCCACTCCTTTTATTTATTTATGAACCTGTTTAACTTCAAAGCAGATTTCGCCTAAGTCACAGCGGGTGCTGTTCATTGCCATTTAGCTGCTTAAATATTTTCCAGGTTCGTAAATAGAACTAGGCCCGCAAGGTCCCTGCTGAAAACCAGCACGCTCATCATTAGCATATGCATACGTCACTCTTCATTTTTCTCCGCACCAAAAACTCAGTGTGTTTTAATCTCATTTCCTATTCGTAAGCCTAATTATGTTTTGTTGGTCCTTTGATGAGCATTAATTCGATCTCATTTCTGCTTGAGGAATGGTTAGACAGGCCACGCCCCTTTGATTTATTATTTCCAAGCAAGAGGGTGTTTCTCACGGTAATGTAATATGGTTGTAATTGGCCGTTAATTGGTTATTAGTCTTGTCACTCAGCACAGGTGTTGTTTGTTTGGTCAGAGATAAGAGAGGAGGGAAGCTCACCTCTTCAGTCTGAATCCAGTGGTGCTTCGTAATTGTGATTTATTTAAAGTCTGCCCGTTTGTGTCATTTCTATTTTCCTGCGAGCAATACAACAGATTGGAAAATGTTCATATTTGTGGCGGAAAAATGGAACTGTGGCACAGTGTTGCGCTGGAGGGCTAATGAAGTCAAGCATATGTCCTTCGGATGCACATATATTTTGCGTGCGTGTGTGTTTCCGGGTCTCTTTCTTGAGTGTTAATTTAAGGGATCCCATCCATAAAATTAGGTGGGTTTGTATTTGTCTGGGAAGAATAAGGGAAAGAATAGAGAGAGCAGCAGAAAAAGAGTGGCTTTCTGAGAAAGGGATTTTTATATAAATGTGTATACATTAACTGGAACAGTCACAGAGAGTGTGATAGCATTCATATCTCGCCCTAGTCCATTGTGTCTTTTTTTTTATTCTCTCTTCCTTTCACTTTCTTTCTCTCCACATCCTTTGCGAAGTAGATGTGCATTCATTTTAGATCAGTAAATATAGCAAAAACTAATTAATTTACAATGCATAAAACACCTAGCAAAGGATGTTTGTCTGAATATTTGCTTAATTAAAACCAGCAAATAAAGAAAAACAGCACAGAGTCCCACAAATGAATAGTCACCACAGACTTATATTAAAATATATTCTTAGATCCTCATGTTATATGATGTCCAGTGTTCACATGGGTTTTAAAATGTGGTTTATAAGGGTGAGTCATACATTTAAAAGACTGTTTTTCTGCATGTTCTATTCTGAAATTTTCTCTCTCTGTTCCTAATGTCATCCTTTTTCCTATAGTGAAGCAGACCTTAAAAAGGAGGTTGAAAAAGATAATGAAAGGACAAGGGCAAATAACTGGAAAATATTCTTTAGTAAGATATTCTCTGCAGTCTATTTTTCAGAGTAGTGAGCATACATCTTCAAGTGAAGTTTTCAATCTTCTTAGTTTCTGTTTTTAGAAATACCACCATACACAGATAATACAAGTGAGTATCAGGTAGGGCTGGGACAATACATTGATTCTCGATACAATTAATCTGGATCGATGTTGATATGTTCTCTCTCGAATCGATTCGGAGCTTAGTTTTTAACAGTAGATGGCGCTCTAGGCTAGTTTTTAACCGCACACTAAAATGCTCATGAAGAAGACAGCTGGAGAACGTTTGTGCGTCATAAGTGGTTAAAAGGTGCCCTAGAACTAGTTTTAACAAGATGTAATATAAGTCTTAGGTGTCCCCTGAATGTGTCTGTGAAGTTTCAGCTCAAAATACCCCATAGATTTTTTTTTAATTAATTTTTTTAACTGCCTATTTTCAGCCATAATTACATATGCACCGATTTAGTGCGCGGCCCCTTTAATTCTGGCGCTCCCCCGCCCACGAGCTCTCGACTGCCTTAAACAGAATTTAAACAAAGTTCACACAGCTAATATAACCCTCAAAATGGATCTTTACAAAGTGTTCGTCATTCATGCTGCATACATGCATCGATTCCTGTGAGTATAGTATTTATTTGGATGTTTACATTTGATTCTGAATGAGTTTGATAGTGCTCCGTGGCTTAAGCTAACATTACACACTGTTGGAGAGATTTATAAAGAATGAAGTTGTGTTTATGAATTATACAGACTGCAAGTGTTTAAAAAAGGAAAATAATGACAGTCTTGTCTCCGTGAATACAGTAAGAAACGATTGTAACTTTAACCACATTTAACAGTACATTAGCAACATGCTAACGAAACATTTAGACATTAGACAATTTACAAATATCACTAAAAATATCATGATATTATGGATCATGTCAGTTATAATTGCTCCATCTGCCATTTTTCGCTATTGCCTTGCTTACTTACCTAGTCTGATGATTCTGCTGTTCACATCCAGACATTTTGCCCTTGTGATATGCCTTGAACATGAGCTGGCATATGCAAATATAGGGGGCGTTCATATTAATGATCCCGACTGTTACGTAACAGTCGGTGTTATGTTGAGATTTGCCTGTTCTTCGGAGGTCTTTTAAACAAATGAGATTTATATAAGAAAGAGGAAACAATGGTGTTTGAGACTCACTGTATGTCATTTCCATGTACTGAACTCTTGTTATTGAACTATGCCGAGGTAAATTCAAATTTTCGTTCGATGGCACCTTTAAATATACTTGCACCAGTGTTGCCAAGTCCGCGGTTTTCCTGCAGAATTGGGCTACTTTAACACTACTTGTTTCTCATGTCCGCGGGTTGAAGCGACCCCAAATAACATGATATTTAGGCCCTGGAATGCGGGAAATTGCCGAACCCTACCAAAAATGCTGATTTCACCCCTCGGAACGCAATTTTTTACGAAGAAAGGTCTCTTATGCGCATCAAGGCTGCATTTATTTGATAAAAAATGAAGTAAAAACAGTAAAATTATAAAACATTTATTACAATTTAAAGTAACTGTTTTAAAATGTAACTTGTGATGACAAAGCTGAATTGTCAGCATCATTACTCCAGTCTTCAGTGTCACATGATCGATCAGAAATCTTTCTAATATGCTGATTTGGTGCTCAAGAAATTATCATCAATGTCGACATTTTTATGGAAACTGTAATACTTTTTTTTTTTTCAGGATACTTTGATGAATAGAAAGGTTAGAAGAATAGCATTTGCTTGAAATAAAATGTTTTGTAACCTCATAATGGTCTTTACTGACACTTTCGATCAATTTAATGTGTCCTTGCTGAATAAAAGAATCACTTAAAAAGATTTTAAAACAAAAAATCTTACAGACCCCAAACTTTTGAATAGTAACGACTGCTTAAGATAGTAAAACAAAGCATAAATAAAGAAACATACAAACTCTTAAATAAATCTTTTTGCTTAATTAATTCCAAATATTTATTCCATCTGATGCCATTGCAAAAACAAAACAAAAAAAAAAAGTATCTGGCTAACCATCTGGAGCCTCATAAATGAAAATGCTACAGTCTAATTAGCTCTTTAATGTATTGTAGACCAAACTGTAATGAATATTCTAAAGAGATCGACCACGTTATGACGGATGTATTCCGACAGGTCAAGAGTGCCCTTTTCCCAAAAGACAGCTGCAGGGATGGGTCCTTTTCAAGCCTCTGTTTTTGGAAAGAGAGGGACGCCTTTATTTTTACTCCTCTAAAAGAGTCAGGAAGGGCCCATGTGGAGGTGCTGACATTTAGCCACCCTAAAGCAGTGAATAATTCAGAAAGAAGCGAGGTACAAATGTCAGGCGCTGGGAATAAACTTGCCTGAAGAGATGCAAGATTTCAAATAAAGACATTGATATGATAATCCCAGCAGACCTCTGGCCATGGATATCATCCTGTTTTGCATAGCACAGCTGAGTCTGTGAATATTTAGGTTTCTGATTTGAATATAAAATGAACCCGGGCTCTTTTGTGACCATTAGTTGGACAGCATGTAATATTAACTTGATTAATCTTGATTGATTAGCCAAAAAATAAGGGCTGTCTGTTAGAGAATGTTAAATTGATATCACCGATATCAGTGTCAGTCGTGAAGCAGTTTGAGGGAATAAGGAGGCTTTTGTTTCAAAATGCAAATGAATGCAACTTCCAAGTCAGCATCTTTTGATCTGTGCACAGAGAAGTGGTTGCTTCTGTGTGTGTGTGCGTGTGTGTGTGTGTGTGCGTGTGTGGGGCATCTGCCAGTCAATAGCTGCCACATCTGTCTCAAATTACCATAAGGGCAATTTTAACATCCGCTGAGGCCGACAGACAGATGGTAGCCAGCATTTCTTTTACACTCAAACAGAATTAAATGTAACCTCTCTCACCTTCCTGTTCTCCCTCCTGTCTCTCTCTTTATACCTTTGTGACCAGGTGTAACTGGCTCTTCGTGCTGAAAAACGTCATGTGATTAATCATTTCAGCTGTATTGCACACATTCTCATCACCAGTTGCAGTGTTGACAGGAATGTCATCTGCCATCTTCAAGCTCTCAGTTATGATTTGAATGAATCTGGTCCAAATTTTTCCATCAGCCTGTTGCCTTTGGATTGCAACATGACCAAGGCAATGAAATGAAATGAATTTGGTCACAAAAATATATGTAATGTTGTCACAGTTAATGAGTTTGAATCTAGTGTTTGAAAATCTTCAATTTTGTTCACTCAAAAATAAAGATAGTGTCATTTCTCATCCTCACATTCTTTCTTCATTTTAACTATAAAAATCACAAAATCTTTTCCTTGCGATTAAAATAAATGAAGACTGAAATTTTCAAATAGCAAAAAAAGGCTTCATAAAAAGACCCATTTTTTTGTCCAAGGTATAGCAAAGTATACAAAAAGGTATAGCATATTGTTGTTGTGTTGTTTTATTGCTGTGTGTGCTCTGTTTTGTTGTGTAAGAGAGTGGTATTGATCTTTCTTAGAGTTCAGGATTGTCTTGCTGAAGTGATATATAGGGCAGTGGTCCTTTTTGTAAGACTTTTGGAGTTAATTTTGTTTCCTCCAGGTCAGACCGACACAGACACATATGCCTACGCAGTACGCACACACACTGTGTTCCCAGACCTCCCAAAGACTGAAAATAAAATGCCTCCTAAATCTAATTCAGCAGAACAAACAAACTGAGGAAGAGGAACACGGCCGAACCCAGCTGCTTATAAAATCAGACAGAAAAAAAAAAAAACACCCCTACCGTCTTTCTTTAAAGACTCCAGACTTCCTTATGAACTAAGGTGCTTTTCATTGAAGTTATCACACACTGGTTCCCGTTATTGATCTCTCAGTCCATCTGTCTGTTCCTCTCTGCCTCTTGCGTTCTTTCTCTTTCTTTCTCTGTCTCTGATTTGGATCCTCTAACAGCAGTCAAAATATCTTAAATCACAATGATGGCACACTGGCTTATAAGGCAGTATGTGTTCTGTGATTGAGGTGGGGAAGTGTGTGTGTGCAGTACATACAATTAATATTATTCACAAATATAACACATTTGAATTATTCTTTGTTATATTGGTGCAAAGTATGTTTTTCATTTAGAGTTTACTGTTAATGGCTTTTAATGAATAAACTGTAAATAATTAGTGGTTATCACAATCTTCCCAATATAATTTTCTATATCAGTGCAACGTAACCAGTGTTGGTAACAAATAATGCGAGTTATGTAACTAGTAAAGTAACTTTACTAGTTACTTTTTCCAAGTAACTAGTAAAGTAACATATTACAATATTTGAGTTACTTTTTCAAAAAAGTAATCCAAGTTACTTGGATTTTTTGTTCTTTGTTTAAGTCAGGGACACACTTAATGATTGTCATCAGAAGTACAACTTCATTTTCAAGTCGTTATTTTGTTTTTTTGCTGCACCAAAAATATTCTCGTCGCTTTATAATATTAATATTGAACCACTGTACTCACATGAACTGATTTAAATATGTTTTTAGTACATTAATGGATCTTGAGAGAGGAAATGTCATTGCTGGCTATGCAGGCCTCACTGAGCCATCAGATTTCAACAAAAATATCTTAATTTGTGTTCCGAAGATGAATGAAGGTCTTACGGGTGTGGAACGGCATGAGGGTGAGTAATTAATAACATTATTTTTATTTTTGGGTGAACTAACCCTTTAACGTCTCTTAATGTAGCCTACTAAGTGATATTAAAAGATCAAATTCTGCACAAACTAATAAAGCATACTATGTACGGAAAAGCAGATGAGCCAATAATATGAACGCAACACGTTTAATTAAGCATTTTCCTCCCATAAAGAAAATGCTTAACGTGGCTTAATGTATTAAGACAGTGACATTAAAAGACTAAACTTAGTAAACACTACACTAATAAAGCTTACAGAAAAACACCTGTAGAAGATTGTAACGTTAAGCAACCATTGTAATTGTTGACTTGTTGACTCGATAATAAACTGCCATTTCAGAGTTTGTTTGTGTTTCATTTGCATATTAATATAACATTAAGTAAAACGTTAGCTAACAACAGTTGACTAGTAGGCTAAGTTATAACGTTAGTCAGGTCTCTGAATGAAATTCTCCAATTAAGTTTGCTAATCATAAAATCCTGATATACCCTCTGAATTTATGAACTTACCTGGTTTTGTTGGTTGTTGAGCCTTTCTATACTAAATGTTTACGACAAGATTTCACATTTGAAAGAAATTTGATACTGTAAACATACTGTACAAGACATGAGACGTGTGACAACTAGCTAGGTGTGTGACAGTGAGGAAATGGCTAGCATCAATTATTTTGGAAGCCAAGGTAGCGCGGACTCCGCCGATTATATTAAGAAATGAACTCTCAGTAATGGTGAGACATTTATTTTCTGCCCCCTAGTTGCGCGGGCATCTCTGTGATGACGTTGCACAGAAACCCGTCTATTCTTCTGCAGTCCAGAATAGCAGCACAGCTGTAAGGTTTGTTTGAGCTGCGCCCTCTACTTTACAGGCATGAATTTGCATTTTCTTCAGCCTGAGGTTTATTCATTTCACTTTTGGAGTGAAAGGGCCTTTACATTTGCTGAAAACTTTTGTTTTTTGTTGTTAAAAAACAGACATTCAAGCCATAAAAACTAAGTAACCCAATTAGTTACTTCTTTAGGGAGTAACGCAATATTGTAATGCATTACTTTTAAAATTAAAAGTGCTCTAAGTGATGTCACGCGTTTTTAGGCCAAAACATTTTTTGTCACATACAGCAAACATCTCCTCACTATCCGCTAGCTGCCTGTCCCCTGAACACACTGTAAAAAAACGCGTTCTCTGTAGTCGCCACAAGCTCCAAAAACGGCAATAAAAACAAACTGGTGCAGCCTGGACCACGAATCATAATAAACATGCTCCAGCCAATAACCGACAAGAATGATTTTAAATGCGCGTTCATGACTGTTTCAGGAAGCACGGAGGGGGGGAGGGGCGGGGGGTATGGGGGGAGGGAGGGTCTAGCTTGCCTCTGTTTTGTTTGACAACACTTCGAACATCAACAGGAAGTTACTCCACCCAGGATCATTTAGAGCACCTTTAATTTTCCCCAACACTGATTGCTACACAGTTCTAAAGTTGTGTTATTTTTATCTCTTTCTCTCTTTGCACTAAAGCACCCAACTATCTCTCTCAGTGAAACCTTATTAAATCTATTAGTGTTAACCTTACAAATTTTCTCATTTAGTGCTTTTGAGGGACAGCAGGAGTCTGAAGTCTTTGTCCTTAAATGTTAATGAAGTGATTACCTGATTGATAGGTGTAAATTAGCAATCACACAGAGTGCCAGTATCTCCACATGACCTCACTGACAGACAGACCCAGTTGTTTTTCACCATCAACTTGTACTGCACACAATAGTGTACTTTTATCCAAACCATCTGAATGTCTAAATCATTTCATTCACATGTTTCTGAAGGCATCTTTTGCATTGATTGGTTGCTTTAAGGACAGAGCTTCTTTAACACTAGTTTTTTTTATCACTGATTTCTTTCTGTTTTTGTTATGCTGGTGACTTGTCTCTGAACTGTCTCAATAGGGAACTCCAGCACTAGGGCTGATATTCAATTTAGTAATTTTAGAGGGTTTTTTACTGGAATGCATGTTAAGAGTTTTAGAGTGTGTTATTTATGGTGTTATTGTCTTTGATCTTTCTGGATACCTGTCCTTCATGAAGCTGCTTTACGATTCATCTCATGTGCTATACATATTTCATACACACACAGGTCAAGCATGAGGTTCTTTTAACCAAAATACTTATATATTATAAATTAAAAGTCCTTTGCCCAATAATCTGATAGAACATGTGTCTGGAGATTTTGTTTGAACTTTATTTTCTTATTGGTAAAAAATAATAAATTGCATTTGAATTGCGTTCTTATCACTGAAATATAAATAATCAAAAATCTTTCAAAGGCAGATACATATGGACAGTCTTCAGTAGCTTCAGTAACGTGGTTTTAGAGCAAATACAGTCAAGCTACATAGTTACTGACTGGTCACAATCTCTCTCTCTCTCTCTCTCTCTCTCTCTCTCTCTTTCTCTCTCTCACACACACACACACATTATATGTAATGATATATTGCCATCTGCTGTTTTAGAAGGGTAGTGCACTGTTTTTCCTTGATAACAGACGAGAAGTGTTTTTTATATATATATATATATATATATATATATATATATATATATATATATATATATATATATATATATATATATATATATAATCATGTTTTTAATTATAAATTATGATACAATTATACAAAAAGTATGTATAATTTTATATATTGTTTGTATAATTTTTTTATATATTTATAATACTTCTGATTTATGTGTAGTCTATTATGTGTAGACATTATTATATTTCATATTTATTAATTTTTGTTATTTATATAAATATGTATTTTTCTTTATTTAGTATTTGTGTATAAATCTCCATCTCTGTGAAAACAGGGCAGGTTGACAGAATCCAAATGGAGCCCAGCATTTTGCCCAATGGCATATTTTGGCTTGTTTTCTTGCTGACACTGACAGCGTTGAACTGCTTGTCTGAGCCGATAAGTTGACACGTGATGCTCATACCCTGGTGTTTCTGCAGTGAACCAGTGTTTGCTTTTTTAGAAGCTCATATTGTATTCATTGAGTTTCAATGTGTTGGTGTGCAAGGTTCAATGAATCTGATGAATGAATGTGCTTTTAATCAAAAGAGAATTGTATTTTTATTTGTGTGCAAGTTGTATATGCTCTCTTTGTGTGTATTTTATTGCAGGTGTGTGTGACTGCAGAGACTTCACCACCGGCCGTTATTGTGAGCATTGTGCAGATGGTTACTATGGCAATGCACTGACTGGCAGCCCAGGCGTCTGCTTACCTTGTCCTTGTCCAGATCGCACCACCTGCGCCCAGGTGCCAAACGTGGGGGATGTGGTTTGTACCAACTGTCCGTCAGGCCAAAGGGGTCAGTTGCAGTCTTGCAGTTTATGTGCTATTTGCATAATTCTGACACACAACTACTCAGTTCAGCATTAATAAGTAAATACATTAGTAGTTAAAGTACATTATGCACTCACTATAAATAAATGTATATTTAGTCATTTAGCAAATGCTTGTGTCCAAAGCACAAACACAAAGAGCAGCAATACATATTATATAAATTCTGTTAATGGGTTTTAATGGATTCCCAGGTTTACGATGTGAATTGTGTGACGATGGTTTCTATGGCAACCCTCTGGGCTGGGGTGGCACAGTGCAGCCTTGTGTGATGTGTGAGTGTAATGGGAACGTGGATCCCAACGCTGTGGGCGTGTGCGATCACATGACTGGACGCTGTCTGAAATGCCTGGGACACACGACTGGGGACCATTGTGAAAAATGCAGATCAGGTTACTATGGCAACGCTTTGGCCAATGAACCCAACCCAGAGCGAAAGTGCAAACGTGAGTGTCATTTAAAACATGAATGTTGCACAGAATGAAGACATTTGATTATCTACAGGTCAGGATGCTACAGGAAGTATTAATGTGTATCAAGAGGTTTTTCCTACGTTGACCCCATAAGTAAAGTAAAATCTGAAATTACCTACAATGTGGAAGCCAGTTAATGAAAAATGGCTTAATATGTATACTGCATAGTGTCTTAATGCAAATGTAAAAAAGTAAATGGAAGGCGTAGGAGATGGAAAATATCATTAGCTCAGTATAAAAACAACAGAACTCAGTGTAGAGTCAGTGGTGCTTTGAGACTTCAAAACTGAGATGAAATTTTTTTTGAGATGTTCAGCAACATTAAGCATTTTATCCTTCTTCAAGAACTTACTTTGTTTCATGCCTCATTAGAATGTAGACATTAAAAAACATTTTGTGCGTGAGCTATACAACATTTATCATCATGTGGGTGAGAAGATTTTTCTGAAATTCTTTGTAACTCATAAAAAAAATTGTTGGCATAACTTTCTGGGTATTTTGCATTGTAAGGTTGTGGATTTCTCTTTCTCAGCTTGTGCCTGTAATGTGGCTGGGACATCAGGTTCCCTGAATGACTGTCACCCGGATACAGGAAATTGTGTTTGCCTGAGTCATGTGACAGGAAGAGACTGTGGACAGTGCGAAACTGGCTACTTCAATTTGCAGCCAGGCTTGGGTTGTGAGATGTAAGTTTTGGGATGTGTCTGTCTGCTTGCCTTCCGTCTGCCTGCCTTTCTGTCTGACTGTCTGTCTGTCCATCTGTCTGCCTGCCTCTCTCTCTCTATCTGTCTGTCTGTCCACCTGACTGCCAGTCCATCCATCTGTCTGTCTCTCTGTCTGCCTGTCCATCAGACTGCCTGTTGTCTGCCTGTCTGTTTGTCTATCTGTCCAACTGCCTGTCTATCTTTCTGTATGCCTTTCTGACTGTCTGTCCATCTGTCTCTGTCTGTCTGTCTGTCTGCCTGTCATCTGCCTGTCTGTCTGTCCGCCTGCCTGCCAGTCCTTCTGTCTGTCCATCTGTCTGCCTGCCTGCCTGTCTGTCTGCCAGTCTGTCCACCTACCTGTCTGTCTGTCTGTCTGTCCGCTTACCTGCCAGTCCATCTGTCTGTCTGCCTGCCTGTCTGTCTGTCTGCCTGCCTACCGGTCTGTCTGTCTGTCCACCTACCTGCCAGTCCATCTGTCTGCCTGCCTACCTGTCTGTCTGTCTGTCCACCTACCTGCCAGTCCATCTGTCTGCCTGCCTACCTGTCTGTCTGTCTGTCCACCTACCTGCCAGTCCATCTGTCTGCCTGCCTACCTGTCTGTCTGTCTGTCCGCCTACCTGCCAGTCCATCTGTCTGCCTGCCTACCTGTCTGTCTGTCTGTCCGCCTACCTGCCAGTCCATCTGTCTGTCTGTCTTCCTGTCTGTCTATCAGACTAAAAGACTAAAGACTAATTTGCATTAATACTGCACTCTCTTTTTCTTTTCTATAGGTGTAACTGCAATCCTATTGGCTCCTCCTCTTCAGCATGTCATCCAGTCACAGGACAGTGCATGTGTCGAAAAGGTGTGGAGGGGATGTCATGTGACACTTGTCGAATGGGATTCTTCGGTTTCTCCTCTAGAGGTTGCAGAGGTATTAAATGTCACTGAACACTCAATTTTCAAGTCAGATTTGCCCTTTTAAAAATGGTCTTTTCAAATACTTTAATATTTAAATTTAAATTTTATATTTATTTTACTTTTTTTTTAATAGTAACATAATAAAAAATATTAAATACAATTTAAATATTAAACTAATTTAATCACTATTTTGTAATTAAAATTGTTTAATTTACTGCATAATAATCAACATCTTGTAGTCAACTGTTAATTGACTACAAGTAAATTAACAGCTCAGTAAACTTACAACTATAATACTTTGTTTTGATCCATTCTAGAAGTATTAAATCAAAATGTATACAAATTAATACATATTTAATATTGCATACATAATTTTGTCCATTGTGTCTTTCAAATAGCTATTTAAATGTTGGAAAGTCATTGTTTCTCTTTGTCAATCTCCCACCTATAGCATGTAATTGTGACCCCATGGGCTCAACCTCAATGCAGTGCCATGACAATGGGACATGTTCTTGTCGCCATGGGTTTGTCGGTTATAAGTGCGACAAGTGTAAACTGAACTACTACCAGAACCGCCTGACCCACCAATGTGAGGAGTGCCCTGTGTGCTACAGTCTCATCAGAGACCAGGTGGGTGAGAGAGAGAGATGATGAAGTATGCGAAATGATCTGTTTATGTAATGGTTGCCCAGCAGATTAAAAGGTTCACAATTACTTGTTATCTCACCCACTTATTACGTTCCTTTGCTCAGACACTGAAGGCTCCCCTGACCTATATCTTCCTGGTTTTTCATAATGAGCATGAATGAGTGGTAATGCAAGCCTGATTTTAGCTCTGCTCTTTAAATGATTGTACAAAGCTCTGTGGGGTTCAATAATAAGATGTGATGATTAAACCTATATTTACTGCTGTAAATGTTTTTACTGCTTGATTTTTCCATTTTTTATGACTACTTTTACACATTGTCTCTAAATGCTCATTTCATGTGTTTTGGTTATTTTTTATTTATTTTTTTACACTGTTATGTGTACAGGCCAGTAAACTGAAAGCCAGACTGCAGGAGTTGGAGACGCTGCTCAGCAGTTATGACTGTAATAGACACAGCAGACAGTATCGTGGGCGCCAGCAGCACAGACACCAACATAATGACCTGGACAATCACATACAGAAGGACCAGGTTGAAGACTATTTGCCCAATGCCCTGGAGGACCTCCTTGCTATTCAAGGTGAAAAGACTTATGGGATAGTTCACCCAAAAATGTAAATTCTCTCATCATTTACTCACCCTCAATTTGTTCCAAACATCTTTGAATTTCTTTCTTCTGCTGAACTAATTCAGGTTTGAACCAACTTGAGGGTGAGTAAAAGATGACAGAATTTTCATTTTTGAGTGAACCATCCCTTTAACCTCTTTTGTCCTTAGAATTTACAATGTTTAGTTATAAATATATTTTAAATGGTAAAATACCTATAAGAGCTGAACTATTCTAATAATATACTATAACTTGACCCATCGAAAGGGGTCAGTAAGATTTTTTAGAAAATAAACTAAACTTTTTTATTCAGAAAAGATGGATTAAACTAATCAAAGAGGATAGTAAAACTTTTACACTGATACAAAAAAAAAAAAGTGTTCTTTGGATCTTTCTGTTTATCAAAGAATCCTAAAAGCATGTTTTCACTGTTTTCAACATTGATAAAAATAAGACATGTTTCTTGAGCACCAAATGAACATATTAGAATGATTTCTGAAAGATCATGTGACACTGAAGTTTAAAAAAAATTAAAATAGATTTTAAATTGTAACAATATTTCACAATATTGTTTTTACTGTATTTCTGATCAAATAACATAAGAAAATCTTACTGACAACAAACTTTTGAGCGGTAATGTAAATCTAAAACAAATTTGTCCAGTATGGTTTGGACAGTCACAATTTAACATACTTTATTAAAGACAAATGTGGAACATATCAACAAAGTGAGATTTTATTGTTGTATGCACATGCGAATTTGTGCCTTGTTTCAGCTTTGTTGCTTCTGCCAGTGACAGTCGTTTTGTTGGAAACTCACTGCTGATGCAACACTAATGTTCTGATGTTTGATGTTCTGATGCAGAGGCTCGTGAGGCCTTCATTAAGCAGTTCTCACAGCTGGAAACATCTGCCCAGACCTTACAGCTGCAGCTGCGTAGCATCGCAACAGCGCTAAACTGCAATTTGACAGACAGTGGAAAAGAATCAGAGGAAGGAAAGACTCTAAAGGATGAAAATGAGTGTCAAGAGCTTGTTGACACTTTATCCACTGCTCTAAATATGCAGGACCAGCTTCAGAAGATGACTCTTGACCTTAACAGCATGGTGAGTCTGCACAGATCAATTAAATGAGTGTCTAATCCATCTGACCAGAGAGCATGTCTTAATGGAGGCTTTTTTATGTCTCTGTGCTTCTCTTCAAACATCTTATTCTCAGGTAATCCCTTCAGTAATCCCTAAAGAATCAAACAAATGGAATGTCATAGTGAACGAATCTGGGGTGCTAGTGAAAAGGTTAGCAGAAATATTGACCACAAATCTGTCTTAATGTAGGTTCAATTTTTTTTAGATGTGACATGGTTTACAATGTTTTCTTTTAACAGTCACAAAGAGATGGCAGCTCATATAGAGCAGACAGCAGAAGAGGCCTTTAAAATGGCTAACAGAACCTATTCACAGCTGATAACTCTACTAGAAGACAACTCCACAGAGTCTCATGTACTAGATCTCACAGAGAAGTGAGTTACATTATGTCTGTGTCTGTATTCATCAAGCGCATTTTGCAGTTCTTTAGGTATTGGCCCTTAATAACTTATTTCATATGTCACTCTCTATCTATTTTTTTGTCTGAAAGGCTAGAGGAGATGCAGCAGTTGAAGGAGAATCTGACTCTTGAGGTTAATGAGACTTTAGTGACACACCTGTCACTTCAAAAGCACAACTCTGAGATAGCCGCCATTTTAGAGAACATCACCGCTTCACTATCAGAACTACGCAGAACGGATGGCAATTTCACCCGGACAGTAGAGGAATCCAACATAACATCTTTCTCGCAGATGCTTAATCAAACAGATGTCACAGCAACCCAGGATCCTGAACTCACAGAGGTTTGTCCATGTAGTCTCGATGGAGATTGTGGTACTGCTATTGATGCCAAAGGGTTAGTTCACCCAAAAATGAAAATTCTGCCAATTACTCACCCTCATATCGTTCCAAACCTAAGACTTTCGTTCATCTTCGGAACACAAATGAAGATCTTTTTGATGAAATCTGAGAGCTTTCTGTCCCTCCATAGACTGCCTACGCAACTGAAACTTTGACACTTCAAAAAGGTCTTAAAGAGATCGGAAAACGAATCCATATGAATTGAGCGGTTTAGTCCAAATTTTCTGAAGAGACATGATCACTTTTTATGATGAACAGATTTAATTGAGGCTTTCACTCACATATAAACATTGATCAGCGAACATAAACAGAAGCTCAACCGAACCGAACGAGAACAGTCCTCTTCCGGAAGCTCAAATGTGCTGCGTAACACATGAGAACAAACCTCACTGGTTCTCGCGCATGTCAAGCATACATGCTTGAACTTCCGTTTACCACAACTGCTGTGTGTTGATGAATGTTTACATGTGAATATAAGCCTAAATTCAATCTGTTCAGAATCTGTTCATTTTTCTCTTCAGAAAATTTCAGTTAAACCACTCAATTCATATGGATTAGTTTTACAATCTCTTTATGAACATTTTGAAGCATCAAAGTTTCAGTTGCATAGGCAGTCTATGGAGGGTGAGAAAGCTCTCAGATTTCATCAAAAAGATCTTCATTTGCATTCCAAAGATGAACGAAAGTCTTACAGGTTTGGAACGATATGAGGGTGAGTAATTAATGACAGAATTTTCATTTTTGGGTGAACTAACTCTTTAATACACTAATTGTTGGTCAACATGCATATATTTTTATTAAATAATTAAAATTTAATTTGTCTTAGAGTTGATTTTTGGAAAATCATAAATTAGTGAACAACAGGACAACACGAGCACTTTGTTGTCATCATTTGACACCACAACATGACAAACGGCAATAGTCTTCAGAAGCATTCAAAACATTATTATATTGTCAAACTGTGTGTTTTGTAAGGAAAATAAGTGATCTTAGCATAATCTAAGGAACCTATTTAAATGTCTTCTTGTGTCTTTTAATGCTAATAGGCAATGTTTTTAAAAAGGTTTTACAAGGGAAATATTATTGGATTTAAAAAAAAAAAAAAAATATATATATATATATATATATATATATATATATTTATATTTTTATATTATATATATATATATTTATATTAAAAATTATATATATATATATATATATATATATATATATATTTTTTTTTTTTTTTTTTTTTTTTTTTTATATATCATATCAAAAGATCTTTGTCCATTGTTTGTTTCTTTTGTTGTAAAATATTTTGAAAAAATATATATTTTTTAAATAGTGCACTCTGAGTCTGAAAGTCATGTGTATATATGAATGATGTGAATATATTCTTTTCAGCACGAGGACCTCATGAACAGGACAACTGAGTTGAAAGTCTCTGTTCAGTCCAAAGAGCATATGGTAAATAAGACCAGGGAGGAAATTCAGCCTCATGTGGACAGTGCTGAAAAACACCTGAAAACTATGCAAGAGCTCAAAGAGGTAAAGCCTCGCTGCACTAACAATGAAGTATAAAAAATGTCCTAGTAATTAGAGGTCTAGCAGTTCTTTCATCCTGTGAATTTTAGCACCTCCTGCCAGTCAGTCTGGTGGGAAATGTTAAAGCATGAGAGAAAAAACAACAGTGATGTGTTTTCAGCTCAAAGCAAATTCAAATGTGACAATTTCCTGCCAAAAGACAGTGTAATGAGATGCATCTTTTGTCTTTTTATCTGAAGCTGACGGCTGTGGCTGAGGGATTTAAGGTGTCAGCCGTCTCCTCTGTGGTGACAGGGAAAGAGGTTGAGGCGGAGATCCTATCTCTACAGAAGGATCTGGAAGGTAACCGTTTCTGCTTTATACTTCTTTCATATTTTTGCTGTTGATACATGGACTCCTTTTTTCAAAGTATGACACTTGACAGAAGTGAATATTTTTAAGTTGTAAAGTATAATAAACCATACTGCAATTGAGGTAAACTGAAATTAAAGTTAAGCATTTATAATGAACAAATGAGAGAAATTGAGAGGTATAAAGACTAATATGGTAGAGTCGAGGACTGAGAAATACAGCAATTTAATTTAAAAGCATTAAATTGATCAAAAGTGACAGTAAAAGCATTTATAATTGTTTCTGTTTCAAATAAATGCTGTTCTTTTGAACTTTCTATTCATCAAAGAATCCAGATCCTGATAATGTATCATGGTTGTTGCAAAGATATTAAAGCAGCAAACAGTTTTCAACATTGATAACAATAATAAATATTTCTTAAGCATCAAATCAGCATATTAGAATGATTTCTGAAGGACATGTGACACTGAAGACTGAAGTCATGATGCTGAGAATTCAGATTTGCCATCACAGGAATAAATGACATTTTAAAATATGTTAAAATCAAACAGTTATTTTCAATAATAACAATATTTCACAGTATTACTATTTTACTGTATTTGTGATCAAATAAATGACGCCTTAGTGAACAAGGAGACTTGAGACTTCTTTTTACATTACAAAATCCTACCAAACTTTTAAATTATAGTGTACAATGGTAGAAAGAACATGTGAAGATGTTATAATAATGTACTTACATTGTAATAATGTTCTCTGCTGTAGACATGGAACAAGACTGGCCTCAACTGCCTACACTCAGCAAAGGATATCTGAAGAGAGAGAAGATGCTGAAAGAAAAGACCTTGGAGGACGTGAAAAAAAGAGTTAAGCAGACAGAGAAAATGATCAAACCTGCAGTGGAGAACGCTACGGCTGCGAGCAGCACAGCTAAACAAGCCAAGGAGTCTGCAGATGCAGTGGCTAAAGTAAGCTATGCTGAAGTACACTTACATTCAACAAACACTTAAACAGTTATATTTGTCAGTCAGACAAACAAGCAAGCAAGGCATTCAGTCAAAGTATTAGCTGATAACATTTTTATGCTATAGATAATTCTGTTAATCACATTGTGGTTATAGAAGTTGTGTAAAAGGCAATTTAATCAAATCAAGTCCCTAAACCTCAAGATGTGTATAAACACTGCATTGCCTCGAGGAGACTGGACTGAAACAAGAACTGATGAGAACTAAAAGACCTGTTATGCTTTTATTCATGACAGGATGCCAAAGCGTCACTCACACAGGGGAAACGGGCAAAACATGCATCTGGACAGTTGCGTTCAGCTGCGGACACCACCCTGGAGCAGTTGACTGAGCTGGAAAGCCAAGCTGCGCAGAAACAGGAAACCATGGAGGCAGAGGAGGTAAACAATTTGGCTTTAACTTGATAGTGGAATTGCCAATGTTTGTCCAGTTGGCTAGAACCTCAATGTCATTATTATTAGAACAAGGACTTCTGCAGGACATTCAGTACTGCTGGTCTCTTTAGGGGGTTTGAGACACTGCAGTACATGTACCAGAGAAAAAACTATACCATAAAAGTAATAAACATGATATCGATAAGCAAAGTCCAGATTAGGTGACTGAGGAGGTTGTATTTGCATTGCCATGATGTTGATGTGCCATTTCTCCTCAGGACATGCTTTCCTCAAGGAATATGATAAACAACATGGAGGCAGCCAAGAGTCAGCTAGAGTCCTTTACAAACACTCTAACTCTGCTTCTTAAACAACTGGGTAAATTCACAATCCTATTTTATTTTATTTTTTTATCCTCGCAACCCTACAAACATGCTGTTTGGAGAATGAATTTAATTTGTTTTGTTTTGTTTTGTTTTGTTTTGTTTTGTTGTTTTATTTGTTTTGTTTTATTATTTTGTTTTATTTTATTTCATTTATTTATTTATTATTATTTATTTTATTATTTTTTTATCCCCATAACCCTATATATTGTTTTGTTCTTTTTGTTTTGTTTTATGCTTTGTTCTGCTTTGTTTTATTTTATGCTTTGTTCTGCTTTGTTTTATTTTATTTTCAATGTGCGTTTTATTTATATATTTTGTTTTGCTTTGCTTTGTTTTATCTTTTTATTTATTTATTTATTTATTTTTCTAAAAAGATGGAAAAAAAAAATTTAATCTTCCAATAAATGAATAATCATACTCAATCATACTCTTCTCCCATTTCTGTTGGCAGAAGCTAATGTAGTGCTGGAGAACTATGACCGTGTCCTGAATGAGACGGCAGCCCGTCTTCATGTTCTCCGGGGTGCTGTGGAGAGTCCGTCTCTCACCGGAAAGATCCAGAGGCTTCGCAGTGCTGCACATGATCAAGAGAAACAGCTGCAAAATCTCAAACAGAACCTGCAGGACATACGAGAAGAAAGAGACAGTCTGACTGACATCGCCCAAAACTTGCCCAAAACATGCCCACAAAAAGGACACTGAGCTGGTGGAAGGAAGAAGTCTATCATGTATCTAGTCTTTTAGAGGGACATTGAAGTAGCTCAAGTTAGTCACCTCAGAAAATCTAAAACAAGGAAAGTAATAGAAATCAAGGAAAGGAACAACCCTCTACATTCCTCTTTCATCTGTGTCTGATATAAAAGCAAAACTGAACATATAAATAACACATTAAAATGTAAATTGTCTTTATAAACATTCATTTGTTGTGAAGACAGAGTGGCTTTATTTACTCTAGTGGTAAAAAGTCCAAAATGCAGGTGATGGCATTTATACACTAGCACTTTGAATTAAATCATCAGTAGTCAAGCATAATGCCAGCGTGATCATTACTGTGCTTCTATATAGAATATCTTTGAAATTAGGCTTGAATATTGATGTTTTGCAGACTTTAAGGAATGATATTATGAAGTTTGCATGCAATGTACTGTAGTAATATGCAATTTTCCCATACATTAACCTACATTAACTAATGGCCATTCCTGTAAAGATATGGTCCTTTTTTGGCCACTTGGGGGTGCCATCCACACAAATTAATCTGGTTGTTGTACACTGTGCTAAACATGAGTTTGAAAACTGAGAATTTGTTTTTAAAGCCAGTAAATCAAGATCAAATAAACATTGTGTGTCACGCTGCTTGCAATACATTGAACATCATTGTGTTTACTTGTGAGTCTGTTGACATGCAACCTATTACTTATTTAATATCTAACATGGCATATTAAATATTTATTTTTGTGCTTATTATCCATCTGTTCATAAATTCTAGTTACAAAAGGAAATGGCAATGAATAGCTACAATTTTCCATTATTTGGAATATATTATTAGCATGGAGCCAGCGTGGCTATTGTTTGCTTACTTTCATTTTTGATGTAATGTGGCTTATTGTATTAGCTGCTTCCTGTGAAGACTGAGCTTTTCATCTCTTATATGACCCATTGACTGAGCTAATACCGTTTAACTGTTCTTAACCCCGCTGAATCGAAGACTACGGACACTTAGCTTATCTTCTATTTCAATACAAAGGGAATTATTTGTCAAAAACAGAAAACCAGAATTAACAGTTCCCACTATAACACACATCCATATTGCATCACAAAATTAAACCTGCATTCATTTGTACATACAGATAATGATTAGTGATCAGTTACAGAGCTACGTATGTTTAATGTTGATACACAAGTTTTAACACAAAATACAATACTTAAAGCTGTTGAGAACAGCTGTCGAACCAGATGTTGTAGGATGCTATCAAAGGCAAATTGTTGGAAGCAACAATATTAAAATCTCTGTCTATAGAAACCCACCCTGGTAACAGTAATTGCATGAAATTAAATGTTTCTGACTACAGGTCAGAGCAAAGATAAAATGACAGATATAAGCTGATAACATCATGATGAGAAAGAAAGGAGAAAAGAAAAATACTATAAATATGCATTTTAACAAGAGCATGAAAGTAAAAAAAGGTGCAATATTTGCAGCTGCTGAATACAATACAATATTTGCAATATTTACTAAATATAAAAGCACTGCATTTACTACATGGAGCTGAGCACGGCAGGAATGTCTGGAACCATTTGTTGTGTGTTCAAAAATAAATTAAAATAAAATATCGTTTTTTAAATAAATAAAATGTATAATTATATCCCTGGTTGGCTGGTCTTCCATCCTGGTCATAGCTGGTTTAGCAGGCTGACCATCTGACCAACTAGCTAAAACCAGCTGAACACCATCTTGGCCAGGCTAGAAGACCAGTTTAAACCAGCTAAGACCAGTCAACCATCTTTCTTTCAGATTATTTTATATTAATATATACATTTAAAGTGATAAAACAGTAGGTTGATATCTATATTTATGATTAAATAAAATTGAGGGGTGGTTATACCGGTGCTTCCCTGTTCAGTCATTTCAGCCTGCATTACCTCTCTTCACCACACGATGGCGTTTGTAGCTGCATTCCTGGCGGGCAATGAGCGCATCACAGGGAGACCTGCGCTCTAACCAGCGTGAGATTCCCTCTCTCCCGCATAACCGACACGAGCGCTCATCTATCACCAGTGTCTCTCCTCTCTCTACCTTCATTACCACCTCTCGACCATACCAGCATGCCTTCCAACATGGATTTACAAGGTATATCGTTGTCGCCAATCTGTATTTAGTAAACTGATGCTTTATTCACCGTTACACGGACGAAGCCTGTTTTTGTTCTTTGCGCGTGTGTGTGCGTCGCTAGCGGCCGATTGTCCTTATCTCATGCCTGCAAGTGCACCAGACAACCTGGATAAAACATCCAGGCGTGTGTATAACGGTCGCTATGTCTCATTTTTCAGGCGGGAAAGCCTTCGGGTTGCTCAAAGCTCAGCAGAGGGAGAAGCTGGAAGAAGTAAATAAGGTAAATAAGCTAACGTTGATGGATTATTTTTTGTTTCAATCGGGAAGCGAGATTATTGAACCGCCTCCATTCACTCTTGTGTTCCCAACCGCTTTGTCTGTAAATATTAGTGGGTTTTTTATTTTACTTCCCTTCTTCATCTTGGTCTCTTTGATGTTAAATGTTATTTTGGACAGCAGCGGAATTGTTAAGCTCGATTTTACAGCAGCATGACCTAATTTAGTTAGACAGCTCGACCACATTAAGCCGCAAATCATTTCACAATCCAGAGCAAGGCTGTGTCTCAAAACCTACTGAGCTGCCTACGGAGACTGGATTTTAAATGATACTGTGAATGAGACACTGAAAATGATAAAAAAAAATTTTTTTAAAAATCGCTGTGTTGGTAGGCAGCTAATTAGGATTTGCCCTGTTCAACCCGCGCATGAGTCACCCACAGCTGCGTTAAATGCTCAAGGTTTCACCCAATAGTTTGGCCGTCAGCCATTGGTAGGACAAACAGATAACTTATGCTGCCTTCACGTGCTTTAGGAATTATTGTAAATACAAGTTTTCCAAACTGCAACGCATTTTGAAACTTGAATGCGATGAACTCGTAATCACGACTTCAGAAGTGGGAATTATCAAATTTCGGATAGCACATGAAGGCAGCATTAGTTCAAAACTCACGCCATTGGTTGAGCCAGTGTTGGGCGGGGTCAGGATGTTCAAACAACCAACATTGCATGTTTACAGGTTTTTGGGGAATCAACAAACAAATAGGTACTATAAGTATATTAAAAGTATCTTAAAGGGTTAGTTCACCCATTATTTATTTATTTTAGTTCACCCATTTATTACTCACCCTCATGCCGTTCCACACCCGTAAGTCCTTTGTTAATCTTCGGAACACAAATTAAGATATTTTAGTTGAAATCCGGTGGCTCAGTGAGGCCTTCATTGGGAGCAATGACATTTCCTCTCTCAAGATCCATTAATGTACTAAAAACATATTTAAATCGGTTCATGTGAGTACAGTGGTTCAATATTAATATTATAAAGCGACGAGAATATTTTTGGAGCGCCATAAAAACAAAATAACGATTTCAAAACACTGCTTCATGAAGCATCGGATCATAAATGAATCAGTGTATCGAATCGTGATTCAGATCGCATGTCAAACTGCCAACGGCTGAAATCACGTGACTTTGGCGCTCCGAACAGCTGATTCAACACACTAATTCATTTATGATCCGATGCTTCATGAAGCAGTGTTTTGAAATCGGCCATCACTAAATAAGTCGTTATTTTGTTTTTTTGGCGCACCAAAAACATTTTCTTTGCTTTATAATATTAATATTGAACCACTATACTCACATGAACTGATTTAAATATGTTTTTAGTACCTTTATGGATCTTGAGAGAGGAAATGTCATTGCTCCCTATGGAGGGCCTCACTGAGCCATCGGATTTCAACTAAAATATTTTAATTTGTGTTTCGAAGATGAACGAAGGTCTTACGGGTGTGGAACGGCATGAGGGTAAGTAATAAATGACAGAATTTTCATTTTTGGGTGAACAAACCCTTTAATGTCACCATGAAAACAAAATTGACAATTCATATTTTTGAATGCGATGAACTCATGAATGCGCATTATCTATTAGAAATGATTTATCCATGCACATCATTATTTGTGTGCCCCCGTAATCTTTAATCAAAATAACTTCCCTTCCTCTTGCAACAACATCTCTTCTCTGATGACATGTTTACCAGCCCGAAGGCGGGACAACCTGTCACTCACATCAGATCGGAGCAGTAAGAAACCCCAACCAATCAATCAATTAATCCCTAATAGACAAATCAAGTCCCACTTTCACTTGAATATATATGTCACAATAGAGAAGAAAAGACTATTGCAACTTCCATTTTATACCAACTTTAACATTGAAAAAAATGACTTGACCTTTAAGCAATAGAGGTGACCTGGTCTTGGGCGTTTCAAACAATCCCAGACCTTTACGAAAATCCCAAGAGGCTTATTTTCTTGACTCGTGTTATTTTAAAGCTAATATTTAAAATCAGCCCTCTTTGAAGTGATAAGAGGCAGTGTGTCCCCCCGCAGCCGGCTGTCTCTGTGCTCTCAGACGGGAAACAGGTGTCTGTGATCCAGCATGAATGGACCCATTATGTGGGAGAGAGATGGAGGAGTGGGCAGCAGTGGCATTTGAGCTGCAGTCTCAGTGGCTGTTCTCTCTCTCTCTCATGTGGACTGCGGCTGCTGGTGGAAGTGACAGCTTGGTTTGGTCACATGGACATTTAGAAATGATGAGAAAATCAGGTCATGTTCTGGCCTACTAGTACTGACATCTGGAGCACTTACCTGCACATAGTGCAGAGGTGAATCTCTGGAAATGGGTCAAGAGCATGTTACGTTTCACATAAGATGTTAAATTATAGTCCTAATGCAATTGAAGTCAATTTAGCACCATTATATTTGTTTTTTAATTGTTACATCGTTTTCATGACAGCATGTGTCAGCATTAAATGGAAATTCACTATGAATTTTTTAAATACCGTTTTAATACCCGTTAATGATTCATCAAAGAATATGTTTCTTTTATATTTTTTATTGCAGTAATTCTTTATCAAAATGTCATAACTCCATCTTCTGGTGAAACAGCAGGCTTCTCTGTGATGTATGCCAGACTTCTACAATCATTTGGTCTGCTTAAACCCCTCCCTTTTCTTACAATCACCCTCAAGCCCACATTCAGATCTGCCTCCATCCAATCAACAACCGATGAAACCAAGTACCCTCTCTACATTATTATTACTTTTTTTTTTTTTTTTTTTGTCCTGTATTGTGCGTTAAATACAGGAGAAAAGATCTTTCAGTACTTCTGTTACATTGTGACTTTAAACACATTTCCCACCCAGTTATCCTAAATATTATTCTTATTACTAAAATGTGTTAATCACATTATTTTATTATAAAAATGAAAATCATCCTGTCAGGACAATCTTTTTTTAAATTAAATTAATAAATTATGGTATGGCATATTATGTGCTTAATATTAAATAGCATGTTTGTTTTTTCTTTATACAGTAATGACAATTATCCGGTTGCTTGCCTAATGGTAATAATAAATGAAGGGAAATGTGCTGAATTGTTATGAAAATAATGCAGAAAGTTTTAGCGATACTAAAATAAGTTTCCATTTCTTTCTGTAAAATATAGGCAAATTTTTTATGTGTTCTTGACAGAAAGAATACTTATGTGTGGTATTATTACCGCAATAAAAAAGTGTGGCATTACATTGGAAAATGTATCTGATGTGTCATTTTTGCATGTTTTGTTTGCCTCAGTCAGTGGTGTTTAGGGCTGTCGCAATAACCACAATATTGTAATACTGCGATACTGACAAGCCAACCGCAGACAGAGGATGGCAAGCAACCACAACTGTTTTTTTTTTTTTCTTTTTTTGTGAGGCTCTGCCCTTCTTGTTTTATACTTCATGCAGTTGTATTAAATGTTAAAGAAGTTAATAATGATAACAAGAGTAATTTTTGTCTGCATACTGGCTCTTTTTTTTACTTAAAGGGTTAGTTCACCCAAAAATGAAAATGATGTGATTTATTACTATGAAATTATATAATTAAATACTCACCCTCATGTCCTTCCACACTGGCAAGACCTTCGGAACACAAATTAAGATATTTTTGATCAAATCCGATGGCTCAGTAAGGCCTGCATCGCCAGCAATAACACTCCCTTTTTTAATGCCCAGAAAGCTACTAAAAACATTTAAATCAGTTCATGTGACTACATTGTTTCAACCTTAATATTATAAAGTGACGAGAATACTTTTTGTGCGCCAAAAATAACAAAATAGCAACTTTATTCCACAATATCTAGTGAAGGGCGAAAACACTGCTTCATGAATCTTTATGAATCATTTGTTTAGAATCAGTGGTTCAGAGCACCAAAATCACATGATTTCTTAAACGAGGCTTCGTTGTGTCATAAGTGTTTTGAAACTTCAATAGTTTTCAAGTGACTTTGGTAGTTTGATACACACCCCGAACCACTGATTTAAAACAAAAGATTTGTAAAGCTTCGAAGCATCATGAAGCAGTGTTTTGAAATCGCCCTTTACTAGATATAGTGGAATAAAGTTGCTATTTTGTTATTTTTGGTGCACAAAAAGTATTCTTGTTACTTTATAATATTAAGGTTGAACAAATATTGTCACATGAACTGTTTTAAATATGTTTTTAGTAGCTTTCTGGGCATTGAAAAGGGGAGTGTTATTTCTGGCGATGCAGGCCTCACTAAGCCATCGGATTTGATCAAAAATATCTTAATTTGTGTTTCGAAGATCAACAAAGGTCTTGCCTGTGTGGAAGAACATGTGGGTGAGTATTTAATTATATAATTTTCATTTTTGGGTGAATTAATCCTAAAGATGGAGAGAGATCGACTGTGCTCGTGTCTGTCCTTCTTCAGGTCAAGTCATATATTCATGAAAAAAATTGTTCACCATGTCCAAAGAGGAAAGCGATATCTTTGTCGCAGCATCTTTTCAATGTTTAAGGTTGTTTCCCATTAATGGCATCAGCGCTGGTCAATGCTTGAATCAATGCCATTGGTCTCTATGAAGTGAAGCATCAGCTTCAGTATTATCCCAGTATGATCATCAATTGAGCCTTGTAAAGTGGCACTCAAATTTAAAATAATTCCAACATCTTGTTTCATTTATGAATGAAATGCGTTTTTGAACGTATTAGTTGAATAAATGGTTTAATGACTCACTCAAAGACAGTCCCTGGCAGCCACCTACTGGCTTAGCAGTGTATCCCGCACTGACTGACAGCCTGTCGAAAATGCGCAGAGACAAATCTCAGTGATGATACTGGTAAAATATCAGCAGTCTTAGCCTCTCATCCAGTCAGATTCGAGGATCAGGACTAACTGGTATACAAATGACAATAGACCCAATGATGAGTGTATTGTCAGGTTTATGTTGTGACCCTTACTTTGACATTTTGTTCTGTTTCCTTAAGTTCCTGTTTCCCTGCTCTGTTTAGTTTCAGTTCCATTGGTTACTGATTATGTCCTCATTTGTTTCTAGTTGCATATTAGTTTCACCTGTGTCTAGTTTAGTTTCCTTTTGCTCTACCCCTTTATTTATAGCCCTGTGTTTCAGTTGTTCTTGGTCAGTTCTCGTTTATGCGTTGTGTGTTTTGTGTTATTCTCTTGCGTGTTCATTTAGATTGTTTGGATGGTTATTAAAGTCTGTTTTGTTTTTGTATCTCCTTCGTTTTTGTGCTTGCTGACCACATCGTAACACTTATTTATATACGGGGAAAAATTGGCAATAATATTGCAATATTGAGCCACTCAAAATTACAACAAGGGGAAAGTCTGTTACCGTGACAGCCATAGATGTGTTGATGCTTAATCTGATAAGAACTCTGACTGTGAGATGCTGCAGACCAGTGAAAAGCAAACAGTGTGTGTATCAAATGAAACGAACTCAGTTTCGAGTTTTGTTGTGAAGGAATATTGATGTGTAGTCGTGACTGAGGTAGAAGGCGGCACTCAAGCTCTTTCATCTCTCAGCGTGACTCAGAGGTCTCACAGCATAGTTTTCATCATACCGATGAGTCATAATTAAATGTTCAAGGTTTCTTGATGCTCCTCGGGCACATATAGATCCACACACACATGCTGTTTGCTTTTACAGCACATTCTTTCACTTAGTCAGCAGCATCTCACGCCAACCATAATTAAAATCCACTCACAAAGCACCCACTCGCACTTTGTGTAATTGCCCCAATACACATACACATTCACTGATAGGGAAGTCTCATATCACACATGTGGATCTATGATTTATGGGCCTCAGTCAGAGTCTTGTCATGTCATAGATCATTAACAAAGATGTTAGAATTAAACAGCAAGTGTTGTGTTGTTCTGCACTGTTCAGTGTTCCCGAAAACAGGAGGACTTTGGAAGCCCTTTTTGTTTTGTTATTGCTGTTTACATTAACTAGTTGCCTGCGTTCATGGAGCATGCTTATCTTCTGACTGACACTGATTCTCTTACGATTTTGGCCAGTCTGTTATACAGTTAAAGCCCCGATTTATTCTCATGGCAGTGAGTAAGTTCAAAATACCAGAGCAGCGACATACTGTTAGCGAACATTGCATACTCTCCTCTCAATAACAGAATAAAAACACAACTAAAATGACAGTGGTGAGAAAAGAGCAGTTAAGAAAGCGGCTGTTCATAGCAATGTGGACATGTTTGCACTAGCTCTGCAATTCGCCCCTCCTTTCAAAACATATCACATTTACTTGTATAGCAAATTATACAACTGATTGCTTTAAAGTAAGCAGCTTTTCAGTATTAAACATGAAAAAAAAAGTGTCAGTGTCACTTTCAATAAGAATTACATCAATTTCTACTATAAAGCAGCTCTCCAGTGTGTTCATGTCTGATCTCGACAAACTGAAAAGATTTCCACGTCAAAGAAGGTGGAGCCTCAGAACACGCCTGCCCATTACGTAATTGCCACTTTACAGTGGTAGTTTGAAGGTGTTTAAAAGGGAAAGAAAAAGCCGGAGTGAGCTTTTCTGGAATGATGGTTTTGGAAAGCTGTTTTGAACTCCCAAAATGAACTTTGTTTTGGCCTGATTATGTTTGAAATGATATTGCACCAGTTCATTCTTTGATTTAGTTGTGGGGCGCAAAAATTGACAAACGGAAAGGCATCCCACAAAGCCTAGGCATATCAGAGAATTGTCTGAAAATGTTAATAAAATCTGAACAAATTTCTATGGGTAATGGCTCTAAAATATTTAACCAGCTTGTTCTGTTGTGGTATTTAAAAAGTGTTTAGATAGTTATAATGACTGAAAAGGTCATACAGGTTCATTGGCTGAAATGTATTGGGACCTTTTGTAATTCACTTATAGGAGCTTGTGCACTGGGTGGATATAGGAACTAAGTTATAGGAACTAGGGCAGTCCCCCAAGGACTAAATTTTCCTGGTTGCATTTGCACCACCAGTTTGAAGGGACGCAAGCTGTTGCCTATGTCCTGCTGCTCTGGTTGTTGTGCAGGACTTAAATTTTGACGGCAATGAGAACAGCTTAGCAAGAGCCTAAGCACACAGCGCTCACATTCTCCATCTTCAATAGTTTACATTCTGTTTAATAGCCCTATCTTATACGTTATTGGATACAACTGTTAAACAAAGAAAGTATACGGTTTAAGTTTTATGGTGTTTGCCATGTAGTTGATGCCCAGTGACGCTAGCTGAGCAGAAATGCATAATTATGTTAACATAATCATCCATCACCACATTTATGGAGCATATATATAGGCTATAAACTGCACAGCTTTTTAAAAATGGCGGGTGCCAGTGTTTTGCATGCATTAAGCCAATCAGTGCACTCGTACCTCACTGGTAGTTCCTATTGTGCTGACCCTTGAGGTTAGACCCTACTCTGAAGTAGAACTAATTATGTTCCCTTCAAAAGACATTCCTAGAACTAAAATCATTCCCAGTTCCTGCAGTACAAACATGCCAAAAAGCAGCACCATTAGTTATAGGAACTATGAAGAAGGTTCTCTGGTGCAAAAGCCCATAATGAAATGATCAATTGTTTTAAATGTAGCCGCAGACTCGTATGGGTCTTATACATGACAATATATAGCTGTCTTTATGTTTTATTTAGGTGATTATATTTGGGTGTCCATCAAAAAGTTTTAAAAGCACTGTCCTAGAAAATAAAACTACATGGTGGAGAATCGGCACTCTGCTCATTCTCTGGGCTTCTGCCATGAGGAAGAACCATAATCATTTATAATCATTTATCCACCCGGTCTGTTCCAGTTAGAGATCATGCCCTTTCTTTCATTCTCTCTATTTGCAGGAGTTTATGGAAGATCAGAAGTACCGGGATGAGGAGGATTTACAAGAGAAGTTGGATTCGTTTAAAAGTAAGAGTTCCAAACTAAAGGATAGTTGAAATATTTTAAACACACATTCTCTCTAGCGTTTATATGCACATGTTTAGGTCTGTGTGTTTGTGGCGTGAATGCTAAGAGAGCTTGTGTGGGTGTTTGCGCATGTGTGATTGACTTGCTTTCTCCATATGGTCTAGCAGGAATGTGCTGGTCTTGCCCCCTTGTTGTTGTTTTAGTGCTAAGGGTTTTGGACATGTGCTTCTTGTGGGAGGGGAGAATAACGGTTTGTGTGTGTGTGTGTGTGTGTGTGTGTGTGTGTGTGTGTGTGTGTGTGTGTGTGTGGGAAAGGACAACTGGAATGTAAACGAACAGTCCTCTGAGCCTTTTGGTCAAAGCTTAAATGTGGTTTCGCTTTTCTCTGTGAAAACCCTCATGCACACTTCAGCCACCTGAATCCTGAAGTCATTTTCCTGCTCTTTCTAATGTTAACCCTTCTCAAAAGATGACCTATGAGGTTTGAAGTAAATACTGACCCTATTTATTTTTTTGACACAAGTTCCAAGTAGTGTTGTTCTAAGTAAAAAATGTTTTTCTTTTTAATCATTAATAATAACTTGATTCTAAAAAAAAAAAGGAAGGGGTGCTTGGAAAAAATGTGTTTGTATATATACATATAAGCATGCATAACTCTAAAGGGAGTGGTAAACAAAAACTCTGTTGTAGTGCTGGGCGGTATGACCAAAAATTTATATCACGGTATGTTTCAAAATTATATCGGTTTCACGGTATACAACGGTATTTTTTCCCCTATGCATATCCGGGCGTTAACCACATTTTCTACTGATTGAGAGAGGAAATACTGCAGTAGATTGACTAGAATGCCCAGTTTTACTGTCATGATGAGTGAATATTGTAGAAAAATTCCACACTAGAGTTAATACAGGTTTACAAAGCCCCACAAATTGATGCTGTGGGGAGACAACAACCAATAAAACACAGACCTGCAACACACTTATTACAGACACATGAATATTAAAATATGACCATGGAGATAGAGAAAAAAAAAAGAGTTGAGGGCATCTTAAGCATTTTAAAAATCTAACCCTATATAATAACAAACTGCCAAAACGAGGGAGAAACTCGGAAGAACATTTAAACTGTCTAAGGATATTTTCAGTACATTTAAGAGCGCTACAGTCTCTGAACAAATGACACACGCAAGTTTAACACAGAAAGAATAAAGCAGTAAAATTTTGGCCCAGTCTATTTATTAACTTACATCGTCTTCTGTGTAGCAGAATAACCCATCGTGTCATCGCGGTCGTGATCAAACATACAGTTCTGTGTCCTTTGCATAACATTACATTTCATTTGAAGAAGACGTGATGAAATGTGTGCGCATACACGCTGCTGGTTCATGTTTAGAGCACTACAGTATAGGTCCATAAAAAAAATTAAACACGCTCGCTCCGGTCTATATAATATGATCCATGTGGAGAAAGTTGTTAATCTCGGCGCTCCGCGCAGAAACCGCTCTATCTCGCACGCCGCGTGTAGTTTGAATTCTCCGCTGTAATCAAGGGCTGAATCCGAAATCGCCCCCTATAACCTCAAATAGGGCATTATTTGAGGCGACAGCCATTTGTAGTGGTGTCCGAAACCATAGTGGACGTTATTGAGTGCACTCATTCAATCTCAAGTTGCACCTCAATAACGAGTGTACAGCCGATGCACACACAACCGCTGTCCGAATTCACTCACTTGTTTTCATGAACTCTTTCAAGTGAACAATACAAGTGGATAACGTAGGGAATAGTGAATGAGGCTTTAGGGGGTGATTTTCGGACTTACCATAGGCTGTGATGCGATCTCAGCTGTGCTCTCACTACAGTGCAACAGTGAAACGGGACGCTCTCAAACAGTGACGATGCGCCGCGTTCTGAACGTTGGTTAAGCGGCACATACCGGTATTGCGGTATCATCAAAATTCATATCATAACAAAAATAAATCCCGGTATTCGGTATGAACCGGTATACCGCCCAGCACTACTCTGTTGTTTTGAGCAGTGTTGAGCAGATTCTTAAACACCTCTGATTGGCTATTGCATTCACACACTCAACAGATATGTCTGTGATTGGCTACAATGATCAACGCTTAAAAAAAATCGAAACCTTTGACGCATTTCACAGATCACTTGCACAGATACACACAGGAGCGTTTGAAAGCAGCCAGCTCTCAGGGGGTACTCTTTTGCACCTTGCTTTTAAATCACTCATTTGAAAGCGAAAGTAAAACACACACGGCCGCACGGGCATTCATAACAGTGCAGAGCAAGTGTTCAATTAATTTCTATGGAAGTTGAGCTTCCATAGGAATGAAAATGGTCCGAGCCAGTAGACACGCACCAAATGAATGCTCGTATGGCTGTGCGCATTTTACCTTCACTTTCAAATTAAAGCCAATTCGGTGGCGGCATTGCTTGCATGGTGGGTTATTATTCTTAATTAAAAACACAACAACTAGAAAAACAGCTAATCCTTTGCAGGTTCCCTATTAGCGCTGGGTTTAAATACAAAATATTGCAAAAATCTTCCGCCATCATCTTGTCAGTCAGCTCCTCACACTCGTAATGAATGAAATCTGACTCCTGCAGCTGTTCTGTTCTGCGACTCGCGTTTGACTCGCGCTGCATTGAGCAGATGTGTTAAGATTTTAATTGCAGTGTCTTATTTCTAACTGAACTAAATGATTTGTATTACTATAAAAAAATCAAAATGATGGTGGGGGTGGTGTAGTGGTGGGCAAGTGACGTAACTGGTGTTGCGGCTGAACACCGTCAACACCGACTATTGCAGCAAGCCTAGCAGGTACCAAATATACCTGGTACTCTGTACTACCGGAACTGCAGAAATGCTGGAGTCACATTTTAAAATTTCAGTATTGACTTGGTACCGAAAACAAATCTCTAAACTCTATTTAATTTCTCCTATTTTTACCATTTAGATGCTTTTGCCGTCATCTAATTCTCACTTGAAGAAAACACTAATGCTTAAATGAATATCCATTTTCGTACTGTACATTATAATGCTGTGATGCTTAAATTCAGGCTGACATCATGAAATCCTCTTACTTTTCAACCCCTCCCCTCTAACCACCTGTCTCCATTTTGCTACGTAATGCCCACTTTTAAAGTCCTGCTCTACTTTTTTCCGCCCTCTCTCTCTCATTCCTGTTTTAGTCAGAAATACGTCAGATTGCAGAATAAAATGGGTTCCGAGGCATGTTTCATGTTGACTTTAGACCCAAGGGACTCTAAATTATTTACTACCAGCCGTCCACAGTGTGTACATTTGGGTTTGTAGGTCATTATCAAGAGGGAGTGATCAGGTTAAAGGGGTTAAGTGGCTCTGCATGTTACAATGATTTCTTGTTAAACAGAGTTAAAAAAAACAGAGGAAAGGACAGAAGTCAGGCACAATGGACAGGAGTAGTGCTCAACCCTTGAGATTGCTCTTGACACTGTTGAAATGAAGGTGCACACTCTCACACACACAAGCACGCAGTCAGAGCACTTGCCGCAGTGTTTGACCCACTAATGTCAGTGTGTGTATGCTGCTGCCCTATAACCAGAGATGAAATGAGAGAGTTTGGTGAAAAGAATACAGTTGAGAATAAGAGGGGACACTATCCAAAAAAAAAAGAACCACTTAGAGAGATAGTGATTCAGTGAGTGAAAATTGTGAGTTACATTTAGGCAGCGTCAGTGCATTTCGATAAACGACCTCTCTTGCCAGCTCTGTTTCACACGCACTCATTCAGCTCGGGGCTGAACAGGCTGCGTTTGTGTTCATAGGGGGCCATTGTAACCCTCTCCTTCCCATCAGCCTCCTCTCACGGTGACTCCGTTACACTTTCAATGCGTCCACTCCAACAGAAGCCTCATTGTGAGATTGAAACAACACAGAATGTATAAGATGGAGGGGAGAGAGAGGAAATACTCTGGAACTAGAATAATCTAGCAAAATCAAATAGGACAAGGATTCAAATCTGGTACTAGCTGTCCTCATTTACAGATATAGCTAGCCATCCTTTGTGAAATAGGCCTCATTACGATTAAAAACGCAGAGAAATGCAGGGCTTTCCAAACTTCCTCTCTGCTGTTTCCCTCTTAACCGCAGCTGTCACATGCTTGACCTCTAGATGCTGCCACTGTCAGATGCTGCTGGCGGTTGTGTGTGTGTTTATGCTTTGTACGTTTGCATTGTTCTTGCTGACCTATTAAAAATGTCGCTTTTTTTTTTTTTTTGCTTTTTTCAATCCACAGATAAATATGCAGAATTTGACCTGAACGATCAGGGGGAGATCGGTAAGTGTGTGTGTGTCTGTGTGCATGTGTAGTTAAGACTGTGAGTGTTAGTGAGGAAGGCCTCTTTTGTCATGCCCACTGCACATGATACCATGCTTGACAGATGGGAAACATGAGAACTCACCTGTAACCAACTTAAAGGTCACTGTAATAATATTCAGGAACACCATATGAAAACATTCATTTTAATTTTTGACTGGCAGTTCACACTTTATTTGAATATGGACACTCCCGTTTCTTTACATTAAACTTCATGATTCCAAAAGTTTTAAGAGCTGAATGCTTACTTTAAATCATCCTAGAGAGCCACCGCTCTAAAAGAGTAAAGTTGCTGTGGGGAAAAATAAAATTTGCATTGTAGAACATGTTTCAGTTTCACTGTCAAAACAACATGAAAAAAAGACTGAGCAAGAGAATCAACACACTGGCAACACATTAATGCAACACATTAAGTGCTTGCATTTATGTATTTGCGTAAAGTGTGTCTTATTGAGCATGATTCATGAGTGAATGTTATTTTGAATATTTAATCTAAATGTAAACAACTAAAACATCTAATACAACTTTGTAGCTGGTGTAACCACAATGTAGGTGGGGATAAATAACATTAACAATATTACTAATACAATATTTAGTAACATATATTAATATATGATAAATAATAACATAGCTCAAGCTCACTTTGGACAATGCAATAAAATCTTCAAACAAATTGAAGTCCTGTCCTATTTTCTACTTTTTCACTTTTTGTTTGCAAATGACAGGCTTGCCCACATCAGATGTTGGAGGAAAGTGGCATAGGCCCTCATTACTGATTGTAAATCTAAACAGTTTGTGCCACGGAGATGAGGGCACTTCAGTGGATGATTCACGGTATACTTGCACAAATGTGTGGTTTGTGATAGCAAGTATGTTTATATGAGTGAGAGGCGTACTGTATAATGTCGGACACAAAAATTGAATGCACAATGAGGATAAAATAAGTTTTTGAAATCTTTCCACTAATGCAAATTATGTGGGCAGATGAACAGTGACAGCTCTGTGTAGCTCAACTTACTACAGCAGCATGTTTGGTCTTGTATTATCAGCCCTGTGGCTGTTTACACACCCAGCACAGATCACACATATGTGTTGTTGTCTTCAGGATGCTATCACATGTTCATTGCTAAAGTTTAAATGCATGAGTGTTAGAGTTGTGCGAAACTACATAACTAGTCTGTTTTAAAGGATTAGTTCATTTCAGAATTGAAATTTCCTGATAATTTACTCACCCTCATTTCATCCAAGATGTTTATATCTGTCTGTCTTCAGTCGGAAAGAAATTAAGGTTTTTGAGGAAAACATTCCAGGATTTTTCTTCATATATTGGACTTTTTTTTTTTAGGTCCAATACAGGTCCAAATTGCAGTTTCAATGCAGCTTCAAAGGGCTCTACACGATCCCAACCGAGGAATAAGGGTCTTGTCTAGAGAAACGATTGGTAATTTTTCTAAAAAATAAATAAAAATTGATATACTTTTTAACCACAAATGCTCATCTTGCACTGCTCTGCGATGCGCCACGCATTATGTAATCATGTTAGAAAGGTCACGCGTGACGTAGGCCGCAGTACTGCGGTTGGGCGAAAATTTCTCATTTTCTCCTCCAACTTCAAAATTAGTACTTCCTCCTAACTTTCCAACGTGATGACGTAATACGTGGCGCATCTCAGAGCAGTGAAAGACGAGCATTTATGGTTAAAAAGTATATACATTTTTATTTTTATTTTTTTTTTAAATGACCAATCGTTTCGTTACAAAAGACCCTTATTCCTCGGCTGGGATCGTGTAGAGCCCCTTGAAACTGCAATTTGGATCTTGAACCCGTTGTACCCCAGTGAAATCCACTGTATGGAGAAAAATCCTGGAATGTTTTCCTCAAAAACCTTCATTTCTTTTCAACTGAAGAAAGACAAACATCTTGGATGACATGGGGGTGAGTAAATTATCAGGAAATTTTAATTCTGAAGTGAACTAATCCTATAAGTAAACCTTGTATAAATAGGATGATTTTTGGATCATGTTCACCACACCAATCAGACAGGTTTCTTAGAGGACACTTTTTTTTTTTTTTTTTTTTTTTTTTTAAAGTTAGACTATTTTCAGCTTGATATCACAGCCAAAGACATCCATCTGCATGTGTACATGGGCTGCGCAGTCATTCAAAAGGGTTAATGACAGATATTCAACAAATATATGATGTTATATTGATGGACAACTTGTCAACCATCCCATCTTTATTATGTATCTATCTGTCAAGCTGTAAAAGTGGGTATGTAGTAGTTCTCTGTTGGTATGATGAAAGTGTTTGTGTGATAGCTGTCTGCGTTTCCTTTGCAGACATGATGGGCATGAAGCGAATGATGGAGAAGTTGGGTGTGCCAAAGACTCATCTGGAGATGAAGAAAATGATCTCCGAGGTGACAGGGGGCTGCAGCGACACCATCAACTACAGGGACTTTGTGAAAATGATGCTTGGCAAGCGATCAGCTGTTCTCAAACTGTAAGTGTGTTTAAACATGTTTCTGTGATTCTTTGTTCATGTTCTCTCTCTTCTCTATCTTGTTTTTAATTTTGGCAAATAACATTATGCTGAATTGTCGGACTATCTCCTGCTTTGACTGAGTCCAGCTATTTTTAGATATGTCGACGTGTGTGTGTTTAATCTTGTCAGCACATCCTGTGCAGGATCGGCATATCTGTGCCATTATCTCTCAGTGGGAGAGGAATCTGCTGTGACAGGTGATGTCATCACCATGAGACACTAGGGATTGGATCAATACCAGAAATTTGGCTTTGGTACAGTACAAGCCTCTGGTACCTCAATATCAATACTAAATCAATAGCGAAGGATATAAATAAATGGCCTTGAGTGACTGATAAATTTAAACTGTGGCTGTCAATTATCAATATTGGAATTATCAAATGAAATGGGGGGAAAATATATTTTTTTGGTGGTCTAACAAAATGAATCTTTTGTTATAAAAAGTTATGTCATGCTGTCTGAACTGTGCAGCACATTGTTGCTTAGGTTAGCCATTGAAATTTGCAAAATGATTAGGCTTATATTTTGTGACAGTATCTTTTGTTTGTTTGTTTTGTATTGTTTAAAGGGGGAGGGGGGGGGGCATCTTTTACATGGTGTCATTCTTTCGAATTTGTTTGCACTGCTGCATTCAGCCTTTAAAACTTTAAATTAGGGATGCTCTAATCAGGACTTTTGCAGCCAGTACCGAAAAGTTTTTTATCACGATCTACTGATATGTAAGCTCTCTTGACTGTTGACTGTCACTGTTAAAGGTGCCCTAGATTATGTTTTTAAAAGATGTAATATAAGTCTAAGGTGTCCCCTGAATGTGTCTGTGAAGTTTCAGCTCAAAATACCCCATAGATTTTTTTTTATTAATTTTTTTAACTGCCTATTTTGGGGCATCATTATAAACGTGCCGATTTTATGCTGCGGCACCTTTAAATCCCGTGCTCTCCGCCCACAGAGCTCGCGCTTGCCTTAAACAGTGCCTTAAAGTTTACGCAGCTAATATAACCCTCAAAATGGATCTTTACAAAGTGTTCGTCATGCATGCGTCGGATTATGTGAGTATTGTATACTGTTATATTGTTTACTTCTGATTTTGAATGAGTTTGATAGTGCTCCGTGGCTAACGGCTAATGCTACACTGTTGGAGAGATTTATAAAGAATGAAGTTGTGTTTATGCATTATACAGACTGCAAGTGTTTAAAAATGAAAATAGCGACGGCTCTCTTGTCTCCGTGAATACAGTAATAACCGATGGTAACTTTAACCACATTTAACAGTACATTAGCAACATGTTAACAAAACATTTAGAAAGACAGTTTACAAATATCACTAAAAATATCATGTTATCATGGATCATGTCAGTTATTATTGCTCCATCTGCCATTTTTCACTATTGTTCTTGCTTGCTTACCTAGTCTGATGATTTGGTTGTGCACATCCAGACATTAATACTGGCTGCCCTTGTCTAATGCCTTTTATAATGTTGGAAACGTGGGCTGGCATATGCAAATATTGGGGCGTACACCCCGACTGTTACGTAACAGTCGGTGTTATGTTGAGATTCGCCTGTTCTTCTGAGGTCTTTTAAACAAATGAGATTTATATAAGAAGGAGGAAACAATGGAGTTTGAGACTCACTGTATGTCATTCCCATGTACTGAACTCTTGTTATTTAACTATGCCAAGATAAATTCAATTTTTCATTCGAGGGCACCTTTAACCTTTAAAATTTGAAGAAAACATATTTGATCATGTTTGAAGGTTCTTATGTTACAACACTGCTGAGAAAACCCCAGAAAAAAGTGATTACATTTATTGATTTATTCATGCTTGATCTGTTTTACTGAACATATGTTACATGTGTAAACATGTGTAATATTTATAATTACATAGAAGTAACAAGTAATAAGATCCTGGTTGATGAGTGATAATCTTCCTGCGCTGTTTCAGCTGTGCGCTCAAATTTTATGGCGCATGATAAATTTTATGATTTATCAAAACCTGTCAATCTGAGCAATCAATCCAATCCAAGTGCTCTCCAGCTGTAAAACAGTATCTGATTGGTCTCGAAACGTTGTCCCATTCCCTGCCCACCATACCCGAGATCCAGTTTCCATTGGTTGAAATTTTAAATGAAAACATTGTGTCATGATCGCCACACAATCAGATCCCGGAAATCCTTTAGCTTTAGGATTTTTTCTTTTTTATACAGTAACATTTGTGTGCACACACGCATTTTTTTTGGGTGGGGTAGGAGATACAGCTACCCCTAATTATGGCTGTTAATGACACAAATGTGGATGCTGTCCAATTTGGCACGGGTACCCCTGAACACCTCCCTAGTCTCAGTGGAAGCGATAAGCAAAACCTTCAACTTCCTGTTTTCCGTTCCTTTTTTGTGAAAGACATGGCTGTGGTTTGTAAAAGAAAATTAGGTTTTCTGGGACAAACAATAGTTTGTGCCAAGATTGATGATTCATCGAAACCATCTTAAGCTGTTTTTCACAAGGCAAAAAGTGACACACAGACTAGAGTTTTAAGTCTGTAACACACAAGCGCTCAGATTTGAGAGTCACAGTATAGAACATTCTGGCTGAACAGCCAGTGTCATAGTGTATGTTGAATCACAAGTAAATGCCCATAGCAGAGTGAAATGGAACAGATATGATTGTGGTAGCGAATTAAAGGTCCCGTTCTTCGTGATCCCATGTTTCAAACTTTAGTTAGTGTGTAATGTTGTTGTTAGAGTATAAATAAAATCTGTAAAATTTTAAAGCTCAAAGTTCAATGCCAAGCGAGATATTTTATTTAACAGAAGCCGCCTACATCAAACGGCCAGTTTGGACTACATCCCTCTACTTCCTTCTTTAATGACGTCACTAAAACAGTTTTTTGACTAACCTCCGCCCACAGGAATACACAAAAAAGGGGGCGTGGTCTTGTTGCGCTCCCACGGAGAAGAGCAAGAGTTGCGTTTGTAGAGTGTGTTTGTCGCCAGGTCGTCGAAACGCTGTTATTTTCATCCCGCAGTCCAATCACCTTTGTTTGGCCTTCCCAGGGACGCTGTACTTAGAGATCAATGGTTACAATTTATGTTTAACTCGGTTCCCGAAAATTATAATTGTGGTATCCTCACTGCAATAGTTAATGTTGGACTGCAGTGCACATAATGGCCACAAGAGGGGACTATGTTTATGTATATGGCTGTTTTCCGTATGAGGTACTCTTCTGAGTGAGTGCTAACGTTGTACATTTTCTGTCGCTGCTTGTGGAGATTAAAGAGTTCAGTCTCTCGGGAATTATTGTCTTTTGTGTTCATTCGGCACAACACCACAATAATCCACATGTAAAACTATGTGCAGCACACGTTATGGTAAGAGGCGTGACCTTTCCGGGCAAGGAGCGCTCTCTATGGCTCTGGGTGCGCTCAGAGCTGTCGAATCACAACACAGGAACCGCTGGCACAATCAGAACTCGTTACGTATTTCTGAAGGAGGGACTTCATAGAGCAAGGAAGTCATCAGCCCGTTTTTATGACAGTGGAAACAGCGGTATACAGATAAGTAAATTATGTGAAAAATACTGTGTTTTTTTTACACGCGAAACATGAACACATGTTATATTGCACACTATAAACACAATCAAAGCTTCAAAAAACCACGAAAAACGGGACCTTTAAGATATGGTGGAGAATGTGGGCAACATTTAGCAGGTGGTACATTTAGGAAAACACAAAAGAATCCTGCTATTTTATAGTGCACCAAGTGGAAGTTGGTATGTGTGACCAACCATTTCGAAAAGTTATTGCACACATCTCTTCGGTTAACTGCACAATTTGTGGCATGGTTTCTGCCCGTAACTCTGTCGCATGAATTACGTGCTGAAGTTGTGTTCATATCCCATATTCTACACATTGTGAATGGGCAATTTGTGACTAGCTGTTAGTTGACTTAAGTTGGGCTTGTTAAGGGCTTATGAGAGATTTGTCAAGGTTTACCTGAAACAGAACGTCGCATGGTCTGAATAGATCAGTCAGCAGTTCTTCGGTGTCACTGTCATCCTCTGTTCTTTATTTTATCTCATGTCTCCAGAACACCAGGGTTTTGTGTGATCCAGCCTTTGTGGTTCCACAAGCTAGTCCAGTTTATTTTCTCATGCTATCTCTAGCTTTCTTTACAAATCTACTTGTTTTGCTCAGTGGGAAGCTGGGATTGCTTATAGCCAGTGTTGACACTGATTGGACACATTTTGACTCCCTGTGTGGTGTTCTTAAACACCTATAGTTGGACATAGAATCCTTGTGTGCCTAACGTGTTTGTGCATATTATATGTTGACCTCTGTAATATAATATATATTTATAATATAGTAATAAAACATTTGATCTAAATTACAGTTGATTTAATTGAGTCATTTTGCTTATTTAATTCATAATACACATGAACATTTAAAGTTAATTTTGTTTTTAAGGAGTACCTTGGTTTTCTGACAGACCAGAAGTAAATGATCACACTTACATTCCCTTGTAGTGATGGCGAGATTCTGGTCCTCTTTGTTTAGAAGTCACACCTGGCTCCTTTGTGGTCAAAAGTGACCAAAGCATTGAAATGTAACTCTTTTTTTCACCTTTTTTTCAGGAAAAATAATGTAATACATTTTTGCTCATTAATATTTTTGGTTATTACTTAAAATTTTGAGAGGATTTTATGATATTATGCAATATTTATACAATTTTTATTAGCTATTTTTCAATTTTTTGAAGGTAGGTTAGTGTCATCTGGTGGGAGTAAAAAAAAGAAAAACTTGTGTAATGACATAGTGTAACCACTAGATTCCTTTATAGTTCTATATAAAGTGACTTACAAATTCTCTTATGGTTTTTAGACATAAATACTTTTTTATTATTAAGTTGTGGATTTGGATTTATACTACTACTGGATATTTATTTATACTACTGGAAAGACTACTTTTTGTCAAGGTTTAGATTTTTTTTTTTTTTTTTTTTTAATGTTGATTTGAAGTGTCAGTTTTTGCATTAATTTTACTATAGTCAAACCTGAACACAGAGGAGGACATTTTGTTACACATAACAATTGTCCATTTTGCACTCTTGACATTTTAGAGTGTCACCCCTTCATTGCTGTGCACTTTTTTTCTGCACAGTAGCTGAATTGTAGTTTGTACCACCAAGATTCTCTGAGTTTTCTTTTCTTTTTTTTTTTCTTATTTCCCATTCGTTTCCTATGTTGATCATTTTTGACCACGAATGAGCCAAGTGTGTTTCTTTGACCCTTTGACATATCCGAATTATGTCCATGATTTTTTTTTTTGTTCATATGGATAATGTAACAAAAGTCACCAAGTGTCATCCCATTCCAATGAAGCAAAAAATACATACATTTCAAAACTAAATTTTTTGGTCATTTTTGACCGAAGAGGACCAGAGGGTTAAACTTGCACATACAAATTCTTAAAGAGCTAATGGCTAAAATAGTTTACCATAAATGTTTCTAATATTTTGACATTTAATTTTCCACTTTAAATAAAGGTTCTGATTACTTCTAGGTGCGAAGAGGAGTTTTTTATTTATTTATTTATTTATTTATTTTTTTATACATTGTCTACACCCCTGTTCTGGAATATTTTAGATCTGATGGTTGAAATGGAATTACTTTGACTTGATTTTACTGATATCAAATTTCCTCTCTTCTCTTATACAGGGTTATGATGTTTGAAGACAAAGCTAACGGGACCAGCGGTAAACCTGATGGACCCCCACCCAAACGTGACATCACCAGCCTACCATAGAGCAGTGTGGAGATGGATTTGATTGGCGTCCCTGCATTCGCAAATCCCTCCCATTTACCGTTAGGTGCTAGGTTTCTATAGCCTTACCTAGAATCTTTTTGCCAAGATCCAGGGAAATCTTAGTTCATAGATGGACAAAATTAAGGACAAAAAAAAGTGAAAGATGTCTATATATTTGCTGTGAAGAAGTCGAAGCGCAAAGTAGCTTTTTATAAGTAAACAAATGTATATATTTATATGAAAAGGGTGTTTTTGAATAGTGTTTACAAGCACAAATCCTGTGGGTGAAGTACTAGTGAAATTTAGTGTGTAACACTGAAAGTGTACTAAGTATAGTGTGTATGGGATGACAATTTTAGCTTGCAAGATAGATTTTAAGAATTAAGATTGAGAATTAAGATTTTTCGTCTTCCCCCAAAATGTGTGCTTGTTTTTTTCATTTCAATATGTTCATGTTTTGCCAGTTCACTCGTATCTGCATTTTGTTAACTCTGCTCAACTTGTCCTATAGTGTGACATTGTAGATGTGCGTGAGGCTCTTTTAAGATTCAGATAGTGCTCGGCCATGAAACTGCTTTCCAAGGCACAGGGAGTGAGAACACTGGGATTTGAGTGAGGGAGAAGGCAAAAAGGGAAGACCGTTCATTCCTTAAACTTTGTTTGCTCATTCTGCTCATCCCTTTTTCACTCCACACAGTCTTCAAACTCTCTGTTTCTTGTCATCCTGTTTGTGCGCGTCCAATGACTGTAATCTGTAACATTGTACCGTATAAGCACATTATCAGTTAAGTACACACATATTGTGCAGACATGCTTTGAATCACACTTTTAGGCAAGCTTTTATAAATTCTCCTGCTTAAATTGGGAATGAGGTTGTAGGAAGGATGAGTCACTGATCGCAGCTTTTTAGATCTGTAGGAGGGTTGGTTTTAGTCACTAGAGCCGGTTAGTTTGAAACCACTCTTTCCAAGTGCCTCACTCAGTTTGATGTAGCAGAGGTTTTGAGTGAAGATTGAGTGAAGCATCTTTGAAATGGATTTTGTTTGTGTGTGTGCGTGTGCTTGGAATTTATATTCTGCTGAGTCGTTTTTTTTTTTTTTTTTTTTTTGAGACATTCCAAGAATGTCGTTGTGTGGTGTAGTCCTTGGAAATGTTGTCATGTTTTTAACCCAAGCAAAATGTGTTGTGCAGCTTTGATGCAAATATTCCAGTAGTGCTTTTGTCCTCTATTTTATTTTCCACTGGCCTCAAGGTTTTTTTGTATGAGATGTGCTATGTAAGGCAAGCAAGATGATTTCAAGACATAGAGATCAGTCAACAGTAGCAGGTGTGGCTTTCACTTCCATTTCAGATTTTATCTGCAAACAAAGCAACTCTTTATTTGTCTCTGTCACATCATATTTTATAGGGTTTTTTCTGTGCCTCTGTTCAAATTTATCTCAATGACGTTTTCATTTTCCTCAAATCAGTGAAGTGTGAATTGATGGCTGCACTGTATTGCTATTTATTAGAAATGCATTTTTTATGAGATATTAATAGTTTTCTGTCAGCATATTAATTAGCAGGGGCATTTGTAAACTACATTTTTTTTTTTTTTTTTTTTTTGCAAACACCAAAGGAAGTAAATATCCTACTGTTACACCTGAACTAATTGTGGAGCTCTTTTCTTTGTCTCTGTGTGTGTGTGTGTGTGTGTGTGTGTGTGTGTGTGTGTGTGTGTGCGCGTGCGTGCGTGCGTGTAAAAATTGTTCCCCAAAGTTGTGAAAAATATGACAAAATCTCCTTTTGTAGTCATTAAGGGATGTCTTCATTTGGGGAAAAGGAGGTTTGCTCTTATCTTTCATAATAGTAAAATTGCAGGTTTTTTGCAAATTTCAAGTTGCGAGTCTCTTTTAAATGTGTGTGTGTGCACTCAAACCAGCAACAGATAAAGGAATAAATGATCATCTCAATCAGACTTTACTGTTTAGTGATAATGGAAATGAAACAATGACGTATCAAACTGATGTGTCAGAGGATTTAAAGCGTTTAAGGTGTCTTCTCGTCTTGTAAGCATATGTTATCACTTAAAAAAAAACAGTGGGAAACAAATAAAATATGTAGATATGAATCTATTATATACCAAATATAATGCTGAAAATAATGCTGCAAGAACCATTTGTTAAATATGGTCTGAAAAGTCTAAAGAGGTTTGGAAATTTGAGTCTGGAAAAGTTGTGGACAAGTTTTGAAAGGGAAAATGTGTAGAAACCCTGATAAAGTAATTTTCAAAAAAAATAAATATATAATAAATAAAATACTGACCCGAAGCTGTAGTTCATGTTGCTATTTAGATAAGTAAACTAAGCAAAGTGAAAGTGTTTACAGTTTGCTTTCCTCTATTATATGTATCAGTAATAACTAAGTCTAGCACTAACGCTAGTCATAACAATATGGTCATGTACAGAGGTTTCTTGCAGCTATTTTGTAGCAAAGGGCTGTCCAAACCTGCTCCTGGAGGGCCACTGTCCTGCAGTTTGGCTCACCCTGACTTAGATGTATGAATAGATGAAAACCATGATCGATAACCCACATATATTCACACAAACACAAGTCATGCACATATAAATAACTTGGCCTGTGAAACAAGCGTGTGATTTCAACCATGTTCAAAAATATGCTGTCTTTGTGGGTATGGTAATGGTCATAGGAAGATATATTAGTTCTAGTGGGTGTGTAGGGGTGTGTGTGTGTGTGTGTGTAGTGTTAAGTCATTTTTGTAAACAAAGTAAGTGTGAAAATGGGAAACATTTGAAATTTCAGAACTGAAACACACAATTTTGCTCTTCAGAACTGAAACACACAATTTTGCTCTGGGGGGGGGGGGGCGACTAAACTACTTCACTTAACTGTTTTTATTAACATTTTGAAAAACAGAAGTTATTTTGAGGCTTTTCCAGAATAATGATAAGAGGACCTTTTGAGATGAGTAAACTCAGTGTTCACAGCTCACTTCCTCATTAGACTTCTGTTTTACAGATCTGCACAGAAGTGGCCTTGTTGTTACCCACAATCCAGTTCTTTATACAGCTTATCTGTACATGTGAAACAAAGTTTAAAAACAAAGTCATTTATACCTCCTCCACACAGTTGAACAGCATGTCCATATGAACGAAAATCATAATGGACTGTGTTGCCCCCTACTGGGATGAAATGGTAATGCACAGCTAAAAAGATATTTTTAAGATCTAAAATGCTGCTGTGACTGCAATAAAAAAAAAATATTATAATATTAATTATTATTATGTTACACTTCTTATTGTATTCCGATTAGATGACAATGTAGACATCAGGTACATGATGAAGCGCATCCAAGCGAGTTTCATTGATCTCCTTAAGATCGCATGTACTAATTGTTGCAATCACCTCTCGGTATTAGTTTTATTTCTCGTACATACACATAAAGAATAAAGTCATTCCTAACATTTTCTGTATTTTCAAAACTGTTACTGTAACTTTAACGTGTAATGAGCGGGTTGACCCCGGAACAGCTTACCGTTCATTCATGTTTCTAACGGACTTATTTACAGATGCACCAACACGTGTGCGTCCAATAACTGTCACCGACTGGAATGAATCTGTAAAGAGATTTTGACAGCTAACGTTACCAGTTAACAGAGTTCTACATGCTGTCAGTGGAAAACATAAAAGACACAATTTTGTTCTTTCAATTTTTTTATTTATCATTTTATCGTGTCGTCAGTGAGGTCCGACCCATCCGTCCAAGCGCTACGATGACTTAAATATCCAGTCGGTTCTCAACGTGACTTTGATAAAGCACAACAGTCATGTTTCACACTGTACAACCGAAGCTTTAATTCTTCAATCAAACATTCCTCCTCAAAATGCATTTAAGTGTAACATTACCCATCCTCCGAGGGGTAAGTTTGTGCTGTTGTTTCTGTATTGAACGCATTAGATGTTAAGGCATTTGTCATTGACAGTAATTTATCACGATAAAAATACTTTCCACTAAAATACCATGGTTACTACAGTAAAGCCTTGGTAATTTGGTATTAGCCACCTCTGTTTTTTTTTTTTGTTTTTTTTTTAAAGAAAAGAAACATTTAAGGACATCTCATATATTTATATTATTGTTTTACAATGTTAACAGCAACTATGGTTGCCTATGTGTTGTATAACATGAATAGAATAGAATATAATTCACTGAACGTGGCTTCATTCATTCCCTTCAGAACATCAGACAGCTGATGAAAAGATCCTCACAGACATGCAGATGGAGAGTGAAAATGAATAGAAATTATAGCTTTTTTCAAGGTAAAGGACAGTAATGAGTAATTACAGAGTTCTGCATTTTTTGTAGATTTAGACTAGTGTCTTGCAACTTATTTTTCTTTCTGCAGATGAGGTGAAATCACTTAGAGCTGTGGTCAGCCCTGACATCTCAAAGTAAGATATGATGACAGCCTTTATAAAGTACTACTGTTTAATTGTTCTTGTGGTATTTGTAGTAAGACACTCACTTGTAATCACAAAAAAAAAGCATGGGTGATGACTTATTACCATGCTATTAGCATTTGTTATGAAAAAATTGTTGTCTAGACACATTGTATACTGACTCGCTAATAATAGCTTATATGGTGTGAATCTACATTTCTGCCAAAATACCACAGATACTACAGTTATTGTTAAACTATGGTAACTTTTTTGAAAGCGTGAGCATGTTTTTACAATTCCCTCTTGAGAATAATGGTCTGTTCACACCAAATATTTATATTATGTTCTTGATCAGAATTCGTAACATAGGCATCATGGCTCATATAGATGCAGGGAAGACCACCACGACAGAGAGAATGCTGTACTACTCTGGCTACACTCGGGCTCTCGGAGGTGAGGTGACGTTTAAAAAGAAAACAGCTGAAGAATATGTTCAATGCTGTTATCGTTAATTTAAATAACATTTACATAAAATTACATATAAATATTAGATGAAAAACACTTCAATGGAAATCTTTGTAAATGGTCATATGTTGTGTTTAGATGTTGACGATGGAGACACTGTAACTGATTACATGGCCCAAGAGAGGGAGAGAGGAATCACCATCCAGTCAGCTGCTGTTACCTTTGACTGGAAGGATCATAGAATTAACCTCATAGACACACCAGGTACACATGAGCCACTCATTCACACCTACAGCATTGTATACTATGTAAGGAAATTGACACACTCACACCCCTCCAGAGCTGAAATAAAATCTGTGCCCATTATTTTATATAATGTGCATTTAACATGTAACACAGTCTAATTTATGAATTGTCACACACTTTTGATACTCATACACTACCATTTAAAATTTTGGGCTAGGTTTTATGTTTTGTTGTTAAAGGCTTTTATGCTCACTGAGGTTGCATTTGTCAAAAATACAGTTCAAAATCAAAATATCAAAATAATGTAGTGTATACACAATCATGATGGATTATCTTTCTTTTCTCAGGTCATGTTGATTTTACTTTGGAGGTTGAGAGAGCTTTACGAGTTTTAGATGGAGCAGTCGCTGTGTTTGATGCTTCTGCCGGAGTAGAGGTTGGCTGAAATTATTAATTATATTATATAAATTGATTCTAAATTAAATTGTTAATAAAACTGTTTGTTTGAACAACATGTTTTCTGTTGAAAATGTAATTTATTTATAAGGTGTCTTGACATGAATTTCAGGCTCAAACCATGACTGTGTGGCGACAGGCAGAAAAACATAAAATTCCTTGTGTGTGCTTCCTGAACAAGATGGACAAGCCTGCAGCTAGGTTATACACATAAACATTTTACTGCTCATTTCTCCTTAAATTTAAATCTCACACTTAAATTTAAAGCATCTATAAACACATTGTCTAAAAAGTAGCATGTGTTATTGATTAAAGGTTTATTCTCATTCTCATTTCTCCTAGCCTGAGGTACTCTATAGACAGCATAAAGACTAAACTAAAGGCCAACCCTGTTCTCCTTCAGGTAATTTTTTTTATGCATGGTAACCATCTACAGTTACAAACGAACAGGTTCTGTCTTGATATTTGGTATTATTTGCAGATTCCCATTGGCTCAGGAAAGAGCTTTACCGGATTGGTGGATTTGATCACTAGGCAGAAAATGACTTGGCAGGGGAGCTCACTGACACATGATGGCCGTGCTTTTGAAATCAGCGCCCTTCAGCCCTCAGATGACCCAGATGTGATCCAGGCTGTCAGTGAGGCCAGAGGAACGTTGATAGAACAGGTGAAATGCAAAAAATGTGTCTGAAAACCAAAGAACAGAAGAAATGCTAATACATTTTGTGTCATTTTGAATACGCTAAATTCTTAAAGGGATAGTTGACCAAAAAAGAACAATTCTTTCATCATTTACACTTTTATGTATGACTTACTTTCTTTTGCAGAACATAAAAGAACATAAAATATTGTTTGTCCGAACAACAATGGACATTCATTGTGTTAGAAAAAAAAAAACTAAGGCATTTTTCAAATTGCCTTCTTTTGTGTTTCACTAGAAGAAAAATGTTAACGACATGAGGCTCATGATGACAGAATTAAAAGTTTTAGCTGAACTATCCTTTTAAATGTATTTACTTGGGCTTTTTGATATTTTGTTATCTATGCAATGAAATTCACATATTTTTAAGTTCTAATAAAGTTTCCACATTGCTGTAAATATATAGATTAATATATAGGTTCTTTGTTTGAACTGTGCAACAGGTAGCGGATCTTGATGATGAGTTTGCGGATCTGCTGCTGGGAGAGTACGGTGAAGACTTTGATGCAGTGCCTGCAGGGAAGGTAAGAACATACTAGTTTGTCTGTACTTGTGCTCCATGTTTCTCTCTCTATTGGTTCCTATACATTGGGCTATTGAAAAAAACGCCATTGTAATTGAATATCCAGTTGCAGGAGGCAGTGAGGAGAGTGACATTAGCTCGCAAGGGGGTGCCGGTATTGTGTGGAAGCTCTCTGAAAAATAAAGGGGTTCAACCTCTGCTGGACGCCATCACTGCTTACCTCCCTGCCCCCAACGAGAGGAACCATGAGCTGGTGTGAGTATACCGTCCTTCAACTCATTCTGCTCAAGAACAATAAATCATGTTGTTTTATATTGGCATTTGAAAAATGTATATGTGCTCCTGTCTTTCCAGGCGCTGGTATAAGGATGATCTGTGTGCTTTGGCGTTCAAAGTGGTCCATGACAAACAGAGGGGTCCACTTGTGTTTGTTAGAATCTATTCAGGAAACATGAAGGCTCAGTCAGCAGTGTACAACATCAACAGGAACGGGACGTAGGTTCAGTGAACATTATATTTTCAGGACATGATTTTTGATGTCAGACTTATGTGCAATTATCAATGAATGAGACCCAATGAGTCCAATGGCAAATTGCTGTCATTCTTTTTTAATAAATAAATGTATTTATTTATTAAAATAAATAAATAAATAAACATTTTACCTTTGCGGCATTTTACGTTTTGTGCTGGAAAAATTACACATTTTTTTTGCTTAAAAAAAAGAAAGAAATTTTAACAATTGATTCCTGGATTTCTTCAGTTTTTGACCATTGATTTCTTGATCGTTATGATATTTTACGGTATTTTCAAGGTCTAGTTTATTTAAGCTCTACCTTCAAGAATAATATTTTTTGTGTTTTTGTCGCTCCAGGGAGAGAATGAGTCGTCTTCTCTTGCCTTTTGCTGATCAGCACATAGAAATCCCCTCTTTGCCTGCAGGAAACATTGCGCTCACAGTAGGACTCAAACAGGTAAACTCAACTTTCATGGGACAAAGAAAACAAAACGTACAATTTACTCATATTGTTTGAACAGCTTTTGAGAGGACAGGAATAATATAACACCTTGAAATTGTTATGTCAGTTCTACCCTGTTAAAGTGACTTGAATTTGAGGGGTTGTGTGAACAAACAAAATAGCAGCCACCATTAGGTCTACAACACATACAGTACAGTCCAAAAGTTTTGGAACCACTAAGATTTCATCCAAAAAGAAGTTTCATCTGCTCACCAATGCTACATTTATTTAATTAAAAATACAGTAAAAAACAGTAATATTGTGAAATATTATTACAATTTAAAATAACTGTTTTCTATTTGAATATATTTCACAAAGTAATATATTCCTGTGATGGCAAAGCTGAATTTTCAGCATCATTACTCCAGTCTTCAGTGTCACATGATCCTTCAGAAATCATTCTAATATGCTGATCTGCTGCTCAAGAAACATTTGTACAAAATATTTGTGTACAATATTTTTTTTCAGGATTATTTGATGAATAGAAAGTTCAAAAGAACAGTGTTTATCTGAAATCTAATCTTTTGTAACATTATAAATGTCTTTACTGCCATAAAAGTATTCATTTCTTTAATTTCTTTTCAAAAAAATAAAAATAAAAATTCTTACCGACCCCAAACTTTTGAACGGTAGTGTATAATGCTACAGAAGCTTTGTATTTCAGATAAATGCTGTTCTTTTGAACTTTCTATTCATCAAGGAATCCTGAAAAAAAAGTACACAACTGTTTTCAACATTGAAAATAATCATAAATGTTTATTGAGCAGCAAATCAGCATATTAGAATGATTTCTGAAGGATCATGTGACACTGAAGACTGGAGTAACGATGCTGAAAATTCAGCTTTGCATCACAGGAATAAATTACTTTGTCAAATATATTTAAATAGTACACAGTTATTTTAAATTGTAATAATATTTCACAATATTACTGTTTTTTACTGTATTTTTAATTAAATAAATGTAGCCTTGGTGAGCAGACGAAACTTATTTTAAAAACATTAAAAATCTTAGTGGTTCCAAACTTTTGGACTGTACTGTATGTAGAATAAAGTTTTTTTTTTCTGCCAGCAGAAAGGATTCATTCCTTTCAGTCTTCATCTCATGAATTATAGACCTTAAGAAAATAGTATTTTTTAACATTTTGTGTGTTTTGAGTCAGACCGTGACAGGTGACACCATCGTCTCCTCCAAAGCCTCTGCGGCAGCTGCGGTTCGACGGGCTCAGAAGGAAGCTGAGAGCAAGAGGAGTTCACACAGGGACAGCAGCAGTCTGGTTCTCGCGGGGGTGGAGGTCCCTGAGCCTGTGTTCTTCTGCTCCATTGAACCTCCTACTATGGCCAAACAAGCAGGTAAGAACATTGTGAATAGGCCTTCAGAGATTAATTTTCCAATAAGGCTGGAGCGTGTGCCAGGATTTAGATCTCAGTGTGATTTGTGAAACAGATCTGGAGCATGCGCTCAACTGCCTGCAGAGGGAAGACCCCAGTCTGAAAGTCAGAACAGACCCCGATTCTGGACAGGTAAAAAAAGTCATTTACACAGTATTCCAAAGTGTTTTGTCTATTAGATTGCACAGTTTACATTCTGTTTATTAGTTCTTGCAAAGCCATGTACATATTTACATGTTAAAGTTCCCTTGTTATTGTTTTACATTGCAGCATACTGTATATTGCATATACAAATACATCACCTCTTTTCTCAAAGTGTCGGCTCGATAAAGAATCCAGTCTCTCTAAACTCATCCTTTCTGTGTAACTACAAAGCAAAATCCCCGGAATTAAATCAACTCTGCTCAGATTGCATATGGTCCCTCTCTATATAGTGTTAAAGTAACACTGAAGCAGAGTTAAAGTTGAGATAATTAAAGGTGCCCTAGAACGTCTTTTTGAAAGATGTAATATAAGTCTAAGGTGTCCCCTGAATGTGTCTGTGAAGTTTCAGCTCAAAATACCCCATAGATTTTTTTAATTCATTTTTTTAATTGCCTATTTTGGGGCATCATTAACTGTGCACCGATATATAGGTTGCGGCCCCTTTAAATCTCCCGCTCCCCCGCCCCGGAGCTCGCGCTTGCCTTGAACACCATAAAAACAGTTCACACAGCTAATATAACCCTCAAAATGGATCTTTACAAGATGTTTGTCATGCTTGCTGCATGCATACATCGGATCATGTGAGTATTGTATTTATTTGGATGTATTACATTTGATTCTGAATGAGTTTGAGGCTATGCTGCGTGGCTAAAGCTAACATTACACACTGTTTGAGAGATTTATAAAGAATGAAGTGTTTATGCATTATACAGACTGCAAGTGTTTAAAAATGAAAATAGCGACGGCTCTCTTGTCTCCGTGAATACAGTAATAAACGATGGTAACTTTAACCACATTTAACAGTACATTAGCAACATGCTAACGAAACATTTAGAAAGACAATTCACAAATATCACTAAAAATATCATGATATCATGGATCATGTCAGTTATTATTGCTCCATCTGCCATTTTTCGCTATTGTTCTTGCTTGCTTACCTAGTCTGATGATTCAGCTGTGCACAGATCCAGACGTTAATGCCTGCCCTAGAGTTATACCTCGATCATGAGCTGGCATATGCAAATATTGGGGGCGTACACCCCCAATATTTGCATATGCCATGCAAATACTTATGTTGAGAATTGCCTGTTCTTCAGAGGTCTTTTAAACAAATGAGATTTATATAAGAAGGAGGAAACAATGGAGTTTGAAACTCAGTGTATGTCTTTTCCATGTACTGAACTCTTGTTATTCACCTATGCCAATATAAATTCAATATTTAATTCTAGGTCACCTTTAAGTGATTAATTAAGTTATGATTGAGCATTAGTGATGAACACCTGCTGTTAACAAGAATCACTGAAGAGAAACACAATAACTACAAATGACTTCCAGCCACAGTCTTAGATGAAATCAACAGAAGATAAAAGACATTAAGTCTCTCAAGATTTGATTAAACAACTCCACAAATAGCATTTTATATCATTACGTGTCGAAACGCCCATTACCATACCTGCATTTCAGCTCCGGAGGCTTCTTCTGCACTTTAATACACAGTGATACGAACAGTAACATTGGTGTTGGTTTTACTGCATCAATTTGAGTGTGAGTCCTCAACATGTTGACAACACAAACCATGCTCTGACCCGCCCTCAAACTCTGTAATTTTAGCAGAGCCCTGGTAAAAGAAGACACAGTTCATGGGCAGCCAATGAAGACCATAGGCTGGCATTAAGCATATTTTTTAACAAACCTATGTAGGTTAGTGTAGGAAGTGAGACTAATTACTGACAGCTCAATTCAGGCAGTTCAAAATTGGTTCTTTCCATTTATTGTGCACTTTGACCTTTGAAACTTTGCAAATCAGCTATATTACAGCCGTCATGAAAGGTAGTACCTAAAAAAGCATAATAGGGACACTTTAAGTAGATATTTACTGCTGTTCCATCTTAAGTTTAGTGATTTGAACGAAGCCCTAATCCTAAGTATTAAATTTTGACACAACTCATCCTGCGTCATTTGTGCTATGGACCTTAATTACATTGAATCATGTGGATTGTTAAGGAGAAGAGTGCTGTTAATTTTGATCCAACAGAGATTTGAATCTGCTGAATAAAAAAATGTGTAAAAAAAATTCACTTGCATATTTACTTAGATTGAAAGAAGGACCCAAGCCATACTATACTGTGTATATATAGAGAATATATCTCAGAAAACCACAGAATATTATAGTTATAATATTATTGTAATATTCTCATTCATATTTATTCACTTATTTATCCACACACACACACAGACGGTACTGTGTGGCATGGGAGAACTGCACATTGAGATCATCCATGACCGTATAAAGAGAGAGTACAACATTGAAACACATCTAGGACCCTTGCAGGTGGCCTACAGAGAGACCATCGTCCATTCAGCAACTGCCACAGGTAAGGCCAATGCGAACTGTCTCCTCCTCATCATTACATGCTAGTCTACTTCTGTTATCGCTTTGTTTGTGGTGAATGATTAAAACGATTTCCCAATGATAGTTCATTTGTTTTTGTTGTCTGCTTCACTGTTTTATGATTCAGTACAAATAATGGTTACAATAGACTTTGTCCATGATAAAGACTAGGCATAAAACAATAAAATGAAAAACAAAACAATGTTTGTGATCGGTCACTTGCCCCGTTTCAGTGTACACAACCGTTTGGGGCCAGTAAGGTGTTTTTAAAAGAAGTCTCTTATGTTCATTAAGGCTGTGTTCATTTGATCAAAAGTTCAGAAAAAAAACTGTATTCCTGAGTTTTCAACATTCATGATATGATCCTTCATAAATCATTCTGATTTGCAGCTTGAGAAACATTTCTTATTATTATCAATGTTGAAATCAGTTAAACTGTGTAACTTTTTTTTAAAGGTCCCGTTCTTCGTGATCCCATGTTTCAAACTTTAGTTAGTGTGTAATGTTGTTAGAGTATAAATGAAATCTGTAAAATTTTAAAGCTCAAAGTTCAATGCCAAGCGAGAAATTTTATTTAACAGAAGTCGCCTACATCAAACGGCCAGTTTGGACTACATCCCTCTACTTCCTTCTTTAATGACGTCACTAAAACAGTTTTTTGACTAACCTCCGCCCACAGGAATACACAAGAGTTGCGTTTGTAGAGTGTGTTTGTCGCCATGTCGTCGAAACGCTGTTATTTTCATCCCGCAGTCCAATCACCGGGTCTGATTCCGGCTCAAATTGATAGGGTAAAATTAAAGACATGTTTACAATAACACTGAGCGCGTGCATCTCCACGTTATGGTAAGAGGCGTGACCTTTCCGGGCAAGGTTCGCTAAGCTGCTGTCGAATCACAACACAGGAACCGCTGGCACAATCAGAACTCGTTACGTATTTCTGAAGGAGGGACTTCATAGAACAAGGAAGTCATCAGTCCGATTTTATGACAGTGGAAACAGCGGTATACAGATAAGTAAATTATGTGAAAAATACTGTGTTTTTTTACACGCGAAACATGAACACATGTTATATTGCACACTATAAACACAATCAAAGCTTCAAAAAACCACGAAAAACGGGACCTTTAAACAAAAACATCTTACCGACCCCAAACAATTGATATCAGCAGTTCTTATCAGTCCTTTCTTTTTTGCCCCTGCTTTATTATTGCGATCTACACTTCTAGATATTTTTGGGGTAGCACTTTATTTCAGTAGTCCACTATAGACATTCTACTGACTATAAGTAACTTTGCAACATGTCAACTACCAGTCATTAGAGTATTAATAAACAGTCTGCTTAATATCTCCCAACACTTTGTCTGTTGGGGACCAACAAATTATTCTACTGACCATAAGTAACTTTGCAAGTACATGTCAACGTATTCTACTAACCCTAACCCTAACCTAACAGTCTAATAATACTCTAAAGCCTGGTTTCACTGACATGGTTCGATTAAGCCATAGATAATGCCTTAGTTAAATTAGGGCTATTAAAGGGTTAGTTCACTCAAAAATGAAAATTCTGTCATTTATTACTCACCCTCATGCTGTTCCACACCCGTAAGACCTTCCTTAATCTTCAGAACACAAAATAAGATATTTTAGTTGAAATCCGATAGCTCTGTGAGGCCTCCATAGGGAGCAATGACATTTCCTCTCTCAAGATCCATAAAGGTACTAAAAACATATTTAAATCGGCTCATGTGAGTACAGTGGTTCAATATTAATATTATAAAGCGACGAGAATATTTTTGGAGCGCAAAAAAAAAACAAAATTAACGACTTATTTAGTGATGGCCGATTTCAAAACACTGCTTCAGGAAGCTTCGGAGCATAAATGAATCTGTGTCGAATCTTGATTCAGATCGCGTGTCAAACTGCCAACGGCTGAAATCACGTGACTTTGGCGCTCCGAACAGCTGATTCGACACACTGATTCATCTGTGCCCATTGCTCCCTATGGAGGCCTCACTGAGCCATCGGATTTCAACTAAAATATCTTAATTTGTGTTCTGAAGATTAACAAAGGTCTTACGTGTGTGGAACGGCATGAGGGTAAGTAATAAATGACAGAATTTTCATTTTTGGGTGAACTAACCCTTTAAGCAGCTTGTATAAATGTGCCTGAGGAAAAAATATTACTGGTGTGCATCTTGAGATGAAACGATAGCACTGACATATTTTAAGATATATATATATATATATATATATATATATATATATATATATATATATATATATATATATATATATATATATATATCAGTGCAAGTTGCTTTCAATTAAGACAGCTCAAACATGCATTTTAGTCTGGGACTAGCTTAAGCCTTGTCTGTGAAGCCAGGTATTAGTAAAGTAAAAGTAAACTCCAGTATGATTTGTATGATCATTTCAGACTCGTTAGATCGTACTCTGGGAGACAGGAGGCATGTTGTTACTGTGGAGCTTGCTGTCCATGCTGTGATGCAGGAGTCTAGCACTTCCTGTGACTTGACTTATGAGCAGGAAGTAAAAGCTCAACTCCCTGCTGATGTCAAAGAGGCTGTGGAAAATGGAGTCCAGAGCGCCTACCTCCAAGGTAACCAAAATAGTTACTTTAAAGCTTTTGTGCCTGGATCATTCATTACTTTCATATACACTACCATTCAAAAGTTTGGGGACAGATTAATATTTAAAAAAAAAAAAGGAAATGAATACTTTTATTCAGCAAGAACTCATTAAAGGGTTAGTTCACCCAAAAATGAAAATTATGTCATTTATTGCTTACCCTCATGCCGTTCCACACCCGTAAGACCTTCGTTAATCTTCGGAACACAAATTAAGATATTTTAGTTGAAATCCGATGACTCAGTGACTTGAGGCCTGCATAGGGAGCAATGACACTTCCTCTCTCAAGATCCATAAAGGTACTAAAAACATATTTAAATCAGTTAATGTGAGTACAGTGGTTCAATATTAATATTATAAAGTGACAAGAATATTTTTGGAGCGCCAAAAAAAACTAAATAACGACTTTTTAGTGATGGCCGATTTCAAAATACTGCTTCAGGAAGCATCGGATCATAAATGAATCAGTGTATTTCAAAAGCAGTTTTTTTTGGCGCTCCAAAAATATTCTCGTCGCTTTATAATATTAATATTGAACCACTGTACTCACATGAACCGATTTAAATATGTTTTTAGTACATTTATGGATCTTGAGAGAGGGAAAGTCATTGCTCCCTATGGAGGCCTCACTGAGTCATCGGATTTCAACAAAAATATCTTAATTTGTGTTCCGAAGATTAACGAAGGTTTTACGGGTGTGGAACGGCATGAGGGTAAGTAATAAATGACTAACCCTTTAAATTTGTTCTGAAGTGACAGTAAAGACATTTATGTTACAAAAGATTTCAATTTCAAATAAATCCAATGTATCATAGTTTACACAGTTTTTTAAAAGCGCAACTGTTTTCAACAATTAAGAAATGTTTCTTGAGCACCAGATCAGTATGATTTCTGAAGTATCATGTGACACTGAAGACTGGGGTCATAGCTGCTGAAAATTAGCTTTGGTATCACAGGAATAAATTACAGTTTTAAATATACTAAAATAGAAAATGGATATTTTAAAATATTTCACAATATTACTGTTTTTACTGTATTTTTGATCAAATAAATACAGCCTTGGTGAGCATAAGAGACTTCTTTCAAAAACAGACCCCAAACTTTTTTAACAGTAGTGTATAACTGGTACTTTGGCTCTTCAGCTAGTTTTGCAGTACACTTGGGTCGGCCTATATGTCTAATGTCCCTGTCAGTCATATGCTATTGTTAACCCGTCTCCCTTTTCTTTCTCTGTGCAGGTCCTGTGCTGGGTTTTCCTCTACAGGGAGTACAGACAGTTATCCGGCATGTAGGTTTGGAACCAGGCACTTCTGCAGCCATGGTGTCAGCCTGCGTGTCCCGCTGCATGCTCAAGGTACTCAAACACTATCCTGTGTCAATCGTTTTCAAATAATGCCACATCTGAGTTTATGTCTTTCTCTGTTTGTATGCATGCAGGCTCTGAAGCTGGCTGGAGGGCAGGTTTTGGAGCCGGTGATGGCTCTGGAAGTGACGGTAGGGGAGGAGCATCTGAGTCCTGTGCTTGCAGATCTCGCCCAGCGACGTGGTACTATATGCGACATCCAAAGTCGACAGGAAAACAAGGTTTTGATGGCTACAGTTCCTTTGGCTGAGATAATGGTAAGTGTGCAGTGCTGTCCGTCACTAAAAATATTGACAATGTCAGTAATAGCAGAATTTAACTGCAGTTACACTGACATATAATCAATATGTATAGTAAGGCTATTAAAATTGAACTCTCACCACATGATTACTATATACTCCATAACTATATGGGAATACAAATTTTATATTAATTTTCTTTTTTGCCTCAAGGGCTACTCAACCGTTCTACGCACTTTGACCTCTGGGAACGCCACCTTTTCTCTGGAGCTGTCTAGCTATGAGCCCATGAACACTCAGGACCAGAACACACTGCTCAACAAGATGGCTGGACTGGCTTGAACCAGTAACTGTCACTAGCCGAATACAAATACAAATTTTGATGCCTCTGTGATTGGCTGCTTACATATGGTGCAGAAGATAAATCTTAAGAGACTAACCTACATATGGACATGGACATACCCTGCTCAGCTCACATCCAGAGACCTACTATTTTTTTCTTTAATGGAGAGAATGGTGTAAGGTAAAAAGTGCATAAAGTGTGAGTAAATATGTTTGTGTATGTATAATATAATAATTTTATAACAACAATGCATCCATGTTTTATTTAAATATTTATTTCATTTATAAAACACTTAAAACATACCAAGCCTTGGAAAATAATTAAAATGCAGACCTGATTTCAAAGACTTCAAATTCCATAAAATTTATTCACAAGAATATTCATTACCATTTGATAAAATGTAAGCCTACAGAGGCAATCCAGATGTACAGAACTTTAATAATTACAAACATCATGTTCTGAATAACTGGCTCAGTGCATACAACAGCAAATCATGGTACTGGAATGGCTAAAATGGTTTGATGGTTTAAAAAGTGTTGTCCTCTTATTCCCTTTAATTGCTTAGTGTGAACTACATCCTGAAGGTCACAGGCCCTTGTACTCATGACGGCAGTGGCCAACAAATAGAGGTTCTGCAGGAATGCCTCTCCTGATTGGGAAAAAAAGGGAAAAAATCACTTTCACTAAAAATATGCCTGTACAAAACTTTGTATTGTTGAATGTTAGTGTAAATGGCTAGTAAATAAGAAATTAACTGAACCTGCACTCAAGTAATACGTAATGAAAAGCTTTTTACATTTTTTAATTCTCGCCAATCAACCCAGAACAGACTGCCTTAGAAGAAATTAATTACCGGTAGTTATAATCACTAAAATAATTACCAATCTAAAAAATAAAAACAAACAAATCTAAAATCAAACAAAGGCCTGCTGAGACTCATTATTCTTACACAAGCATAATACAAGAATAAAATAAATTAATGGAGCCATATGTTGTTGTATTATTTGTTAATTACATATTACGGCGAGACAGCATTAATGAATTTACCACTTGTCATAGTTTAACTCACTTGACCATGCGGCAGCGATGCTGGACCAGACGATTATAGGCATTACTGATGTCTGTCACACTTTTATCACTCCATAACCTCTCAGCAACAGCACTGGCTCTTGGCCTGCAATGGCACAAAAAACAACACCACATATTTGCATAATTCTTAATATACAAATAAATAACAGGTTTAGTTTCAGTTTTGGCACAAACTCCATAATGTAGCTTTCACTTTTATGTTTTACATATTGCACCATTAATTAAGTGCTTGTTTGTCACATTATTACACCTGTTTGTGTTGTTGGTACAGTTGTTAATTTTTTTTCTTGGTTAAAGTTAGTCGTACCAGAGTCGAGGAGTGAGGTTGGTGGCATCCACATACTCTCCCCAGAGACAAGCCTCTCCTCCAATCACCAGCTTCTTCTGTGCATCTGTGCCTGTTGTCAAAATACCAATAGAAATTATATATATTCATAATTAAGAGGACATAGATTTAGTTTTATTGTAAGACTGTGATTAGTGCAAGACAATTCAATAAATTCACTACACTGAACATTTTACAACACCGAAAGGACAAAAAGTGGTCCATCTAAGAAGCCAAGAGTTAGTCTTGAGTCTGAATCAGTAACTAAGCAGAAAAACTCTTATGTCTGTTGTATCCTTATGTCAAACACCCCGTTTAAACACCTAAATCCCCATTTAAACTGGGGATTGTAATTGAATGACTGAATAGACAAATAACTGTCAGTCTGTACAAAGTGCCATGGTCACATGACAAGCATGTTTTGCTTATCTACTAAAAGAAACCAGGTCACTGACAATGCATTGCTATGAGAAAGCTTTGGACTGAAAGAACTGATACTCATTGATTTAAGGATATGAGAAATTCTGGTGTAAATGATTCTCTACAAATCACATGCCACCTATTGCTATTCAAACCTGTTGCTTTTGATTCAGCGTGACTGACCTAAAACCATTCGTACCAACCTCAGTTACGATAAACAAGAATATTCCCCAGGTTCTTCCATTGACAGACTTCTCAACTCTTTTTAAACCATAATCATGAACAGTCATTGTTTTTTAACTCCAAACCTTGAGATGTCGTGTGATTTTACATAGTAGAAACAGAATAGGTCAAACAGAAACAGAGGCCCAAATAAATCCACAATCTTTATCTGTGAATGACACACACCAGTGAAATTTTGGGGGTCAGCTTTGTAAATGTTCACCCAGTCCTGGCCGTAGCTGATGCGGTTGAGGTACCAGGGTGTGGAGAGAAGAGCACTGAAACCAGCCGCCGTTACCTGCGCCATCTCATCCTGGTACTGCGGCCGTTCTTTCCAAACATGGATCTGTGTGTCGGCTTTCAGCTACATGTGTACACATACACACGTTTGTATAACACACATCAACGCAGAATATTTCTTATGGACTACATTTAAGGTCTTCACAAGGCTTTTCATGCTTCATATCAGATTTACTTTGTCAGAGATACCAAAGTTACCAAGCTGAGACTGCACAGTAATGAAGAACTAGTCACTAGTAGTTCTGAAAGAACTAAACATAGCTGCTTTAAAAAAATATATATATATATATATATAAAATACAATATTTGGCATTAAATCAATTATCAATTGTAACAAAAATTATTACTGTTTATCAAAATTGGCACTACATCAGAAATTGTAAAGCATTAGATCTTGAATGTAGTCCAGAAAAATATACCTATTGTGTTTTAGATTGTCCTGGAAGGTCAGATGTTCAGACTCTGAATCAACATGCATGCTTTCTCATTAGATCAGTAGATAATGGCCTTTGAGCCTGACAACAGTTAAAGGGGATAGTTTACCCAAAAATTAAAATTGTTGGTAACACTTTATTTTAGGGTCTTTTAACTAGTTGCTTATTAGCATGCACATTACTAGAATATTGGCTAATAGTGTATTCGAATATTTAATAGTGATTATTAAGCACATATTAATGACTTATTCTGTCTGACCTCATTTTACATTCTTAATCCTACCCAATACCTAAACTTAACTACCTTACTAACTATTAATAAGCAGTAAATTAGGAGTTTATTGAGGGAAAAGTCGTAGTTAATAGTGAAAAGTGTTACCAAATTGTCATAATTTACTCACTAGTTGTTCCAAACCTGTATACATTTCTTTCTTCTGCTGAACACAAAAGAAGATATTTTGAAGAATGTCGGATACAAACAGTTGATGGGCCCATTGACTTCCATACCATTTTCCCCCATACTATAAAAGTCAGTTTGGTCCATCAACTATTTGGTTAGCCATATTCTTCAAAATATCTTTTGTGTTCAGCAGAATATAGAAATTCATACAGGTTTGGAACAACTTTAGGATGAGTAAATGATGACAATTTTCATTTTTGGAACTATCCCTTTAAAATTGTTGTTTCATAGTACAGTAGCATCTAAAAGGATGTAGACATGTTTTTAGCAGTGATATTAGAGCACTGATTTTAACAAGGCTGGAACAAGGTGGAGGAGGAACTCTGGCAAAGCATACCATTCAAAAGTTCGGGGTCAGTAAGGTTTAGGAACTTTCTATTAACTATTTGGAACTAATTAGTTACATTTTCGAATATATTCAAATAGAAAATGGTTATTTTAAATTGTCATAATACTTCACAATACTACTGCTTTTATTTTTTATCAAATAAAGGCAGGATTGGTGAGCATAAGTGACTTCTTTCAAATACATTTAAAAAAAATATTACCAACCCCAAATTTTATTATATCTAGAGTGACACTTGCTGGAACGCATTCTTTCTGAAGCGTACAGGAAAACATGTTTACAATGTCCTCAACAACTGAACTTAAGATGTGGCAGGAGCTCAGAGTTAATCAGGTGGTCAAACACACTAAACACATTAACATAAACAAAACTAAACATGACAACCTACTAGTGACCATAGCTAGTGACAAGCAAAACCAAGAGCTATAGAGAGACTGACAGAATCACAATTAAATACTACAATAATTATGCAGAAATTACAGGAAGTTCTATATGGTCGATGAAGAGTGCATGCTGGTGTTTCTCAATGGACCATTTCTACCCAGATCACTTCCTCAACCCCCAAGCTTGTGTGTGATTCAACACCGGGCCAGCTCACATGGATGTTTTTAGTGCAAAAACCAGGTTAATAAAAAGTATAGTGCTTGAAAACTCATATAAGGTTTAAAAATCTAAAACTGAATCTGGACCATCTTTCTTAACCCTAATCTGCAAACAAGACATATCAAAACCATCACACATAATTGCTAAATTCAATGGACAACAGGTGTAAACACTGAATTGAATAACTAAAGTTTCTAAACAACAGTGTTTAAAAATCACTAGATAACTAGTGGTGCTAAAATAAACAAAATGAGACTTTGGCTAAAGAAACTGACCAGGGAAATTGAGTGGCTCAACTTTGTAGTAACGTTGCCAGTCCTGTCCATAGCTAATGTAGTCCAGGTACCAAGGGGCAGAAAGAATGGTTGTAAATCCTGCCCCAGTCACATTCTGTAACTCCTCCTCCATCTTGTTCCCCATCCACACCTCCACAACAGTGTCATCCTTCAGCTGGAACATGCATAAAGCACATCATGTGCCCTAATGAATGTTTTTTTTTTGGCTGTTAACTTGTTATGGGCAAGCACAATCAAAAACACCAATTGAGTGGCATGTTAGCAGAGGCTTGTAAGAAAGTAAGCACGCAAGTCAAGCTTTTGTGATTAAGAAGGTCAAGGAAAAGTAGATTAGGCTTTGATGTGAAGTCATTTAAAGTTACAAAGGATTGTAGACCTACTAGAATTGGTCTTTTGTTATTTTTAGCTTAGTCTAACTACTTTTTAAAAAAACAAGTAAGTTCCCAATAAGACTGTAATATGACTTTTATGGATCTACATTACTTTGCAAGAGCACAAGCACATCCATGCAGATGAGAATAAATGAGCCTTACCTTCACCCCATTATCGAACACTTCCTGCCACACCATGTAACCTTTCTTGGTAGCAGCCACAATATCAAGTAGCCTGTTTGTCATTGGTGAATAATGTAATAACTTTGTCAGACTGTGTTCTGATTTAACACAATTTAAAACAATTGCCCAAGACAAATGGAGACAATAAAGATTAAACTACCATAACCATCTTATTTATACAACAAAATGGACTTCCTGACTGTACAGAAGCTCTGACCTTTGAATGTAGAAGGACTCCAGTTTGCTGTAGTCTGTGCCAAAGCCCTGCTGCGTCATAAACTTCTGAACATCAGGGTTGGATTTCCTACAGGAACAATTAGTAGAATATAAGCATTGCCTTTAACAATAAACACACAATTTATTGTGTCATATACAATATGATTATTGGCACTGAGTTCATATTCTGGGAATTTATTTGGGTAAGAAGCTCCTCTCTGTTTCGCACCAACAATTGAAGTCAACCTCGTCTCCTCCCAGGTGAATGTAGGCATCAGGGAAGACCATGCTGATCTCTTTGAAAAACTGGGCCATGAACTCATAAGAGGAGTTTAAGATGGGGTTCACCGGCCCAAATGTTCCAGAAGGAGTAGAGCCACTGAAACAGGGTGTTAGCAGATCCTTTATGCCTATGGGAAGGAGCGACAGAAAGAGAGAAAACAGTTGTTGATATAATAATCGGTAACTAAAACATGACTAAACAACACTATCTGTATGAAGCTGTAGTTTATTATGTCTACCAACTGACCATTGCCCCATGATTGTGTGTGTCCTGGGGTGTCAAACTCAGGAATGACCCGGATCCCCCTCATGCGGGCAAATTCGATGACCATCTTCACGTCAGATGGAGTGTACACGTGTGTGAATGGGTGATAGGCTCCCTGCCAGTCACAAAACAAATAGGGAAAACATGATCATTACACAAAAAACACATCCCCAGTCAGTTTTTACAGCAGCAATTGGATTCTATAGCCAAAGCATGTGAACTGAAGCTAATGCTTTTGACTTAAAGGATTAGTTCACTTCAGAATTAAAATTTCCTGATAATTTTGACTTTCAACCATTTGGGTTCCGTTGAAGTCCACTATAAAGAGAATAATCCTGGAATGTTTACATCAAAAATCTTAATTTATTTTTGACTGAAGAAAGAAAGACATAAACATCTTGGATGACATGGGTGTGAGTAAATTATCAGGAAATTTTAATTTGAAAGTGAACTAATCCTTTAAGGTGAAATTTCTACTCTAAAAGGAAAAGAACATGTCCTACGGCAGTATCATCATTTTTTTGTACATTTTTATCCCTTACCTTTCGCTTCCAATGCAGCAAAATACAAAAAAGTATATGAGAACTATTTAAAACTTATTTATTTAAAGTATGGCTTATTAAAGGTGCTCTAAGTGATCCTGGGTGGATGTAACTTCCTATTGACGTTCGAAGTGTTGTCAAACAAAACAGAGGCTAGCTAGACCCTCCCTCCTCCTCCTCCTCCCCCTCCCCTCCGTGCTTCCTGAAACAGTCATGAACACGCATTTAAAATCATTCTTGTCGGTTATTGGCTGGAGCATGTTTATTATGTTTTGTGGTCCAGGCTGCACCAGTTTGTTTTTGTTGCCGTTTTTGGAGCTTGTGGCGACTACAGAGACCGCGTTTTTTTACAGTGTGTTCAGGGGACAGGCAGTTAGCGGATAGTGAGGAGATGTTTGCTGTATGGGACAAAAAATTTTTTGGCCTAAAAACACGTGACATCGCTTAGAGCACCTTTAACTCTCTTTTAACTCTTTAAATAAACCTGGAATTTGTTGCAGTGTAATTATTGTTTGATATATCAACTTGTGTTCACCTATTTACATGATGTTGAACACCAACATTGTGATAATAGGATTCTAGTGTGGTAATCCACAACAACCTGTATGAAATCTACAATATATTTTGTGTCCTGAGGAAGTCAAGCTTGAATCCAAACCAGGAAATGTCTGTGAACATCACATACTCACCTTCTGACTTAACTCAGGGAAGGTACGGCTCATATAAGGAAATGACTGATCGTCCACAATATGCCAGTGGAATACGTTAAACTTGTTCATCGCCATAGCTTCCTGTGAAAATTAGACCCCTCATTACTGAACACAGTGGAATAAGAAGCAATTCAAAACCTGGGAAGGTCATTGCACATATGTCCATTGACAAGAACATTTAATTCTAGATTACAAAGCTACAGACAAACTAATTCTCACCACTGTGCACTGGCCACAATTTTTGTGATCATCTAGTCTTGTGATAACTGTCATGTGTGAATGTAAAGAACTTGACTTTCCAGTTTTACAAGAAAACAAAACATCCTTGTGGTATCTAGCTGTCACATGTCTTCTAATGAGGAAACAAAAAAGATAAAAGTCACCAGTTTTGCCGGTAAAAAAAGAAAATGCCCCTCTAGACCCATGTATGTGTTTATGTTAAGCGTAAGCCTGTCATTATAGAGAAAATGATTTCAGCTCACCAAATTGGCCAAAATGACTTTGAGTGGCAGGAAGTGGCGGGATGAGTCCAGGAGGATCCCTCGATGAGCAAACCGTGGGAAATCTGAGATTTCTGTCTTATTGATGTTGTTCTATTGAGAAGACAAAAAAAAAGATGCTTTGATTTGAGAAGAGCTTAGATAGATGAACAGATGAGAATAATTCATACATAAAGCCTTAATTAAGTACAACAATGTAAGGGTTTGCTTTGAACTTACAACTCCATAGTAATCCTCATAGACCAACTGGCTGAATGTTTCCAGTCCTTACAACAATAAACATATGAGGAAGTTACACATTGATAAAACCATACATGATGATAAAACATCTTATATGGACAGGATAAAGATTGCAGTCTCTCCTTCTCGTAATCTATAATGTTGGGATTGCATAGACACGGAATTGAGCTGCTATCTTAAAGTATATAGGGTTGGTAAATATGATAAGCTGTGACCTACAGTGCTCAGCGTAAATGAGTACACCCCCTCTGAAAATTTTAAACTATCTCAAAAACAATTTCCAAAATGTTGACAAGACTAAGTTTAATATAACATCTGTTTAACTTATAACATGAAAGTAAGGTTAATAATATAACTTAGACAACAAAATTTTCAGTTTAGTTTCACTCAAATTAGGGTGATGCAAAAATGAGTACACCCCACTGAAAGTCTCTGGAGCAAAGCTAAATTTTAGACTACAAATGCCTAATTTAACAAGAATTCAACCACAGGTGAGTTTAATTATTCATTACACAGGTGTCCAGCAGACAGTTGACTATAAAAGGGTGTTAAAACCCCTTCCCATTTCATGCTGTCAGCAATGGCACCACATGGAAGAGAAATGGCACAAGACATAATAATAATTTCTTTACAACAGAAAGATGAAGGCTACAAGAAGATTTACTTATTAGTCAGAATACTGTAGCAAAAGTGGTACAAAAATTGAAAAAAGATGGAACTGCAACCATCTCACAGAGACGTCCAGGTCATCCACGGAAGTTAACACTTCGACAGGAGCGTCTTCTGATGAGAAGGGTTGAAGAAAATCGGCATGCAAGTTCACTGCAGTTATCTAAAGAAGTAGAAAGCCAAACTGGGGTGACTACTTCCCGTGACGGCATAAAAACAGGTGAAAGTGATTCAGCAGCTCGTGATCTGAACCCAACCGAAGGCCTATGGGGAACTCTGAAGACACAAGTTGAGCATCACTCTTCATCCAACATCCAGTCTCTAAAAGAGGTCACTCTTGAAGAATGGAAAAAGATACATGTTGCAAAATGTCGCCAACTCGTTCATTCCATGCCTAGAAGACTTGGTGCTGTCATTAAAAATCATGGAGGCCATACAAAGTACTAGATGTAGTAGTTTTTGTTGTGGGGTGTACTCATTTTTGCATCACCCTAATTTTAGTAAAACGGAAAAATGTGTAATCTAAGTTATATTATTAAGCTTACTTTCATGTTATAAGTTAAACAGATGTTATATTAAACTTAGTCTTGTCAACATTTTAAAAATTGTTTTTGTGTTCATTGAGATATTGTTTAAAATGTTACCTTTCAAAGAGGGTGTACTCATTTACGCTGAGCACTGTATATTAAAAAGGTAAAAGAATAGCATTTACAACACCATTGTGGAGTTTCGCTTACCCCGCAAAGCTCCCCATACATTTGCAGCTTTCAGCACAGCAGAGGGTTCATCAACTGACAGCTGATCTACACAAAGAGAGCAAAACTTTACAGTTACACAGACAGCCAAAACATTCACTGGCTCACACAGGTTGATCACAACACATCTGATTGAAGAAATAATAAGTGATTGACTTTGATAATGCAGTTTCTATTGTGCAACATATTAAAAAGACAAAAATGTTACAAAATACTTTGCATAGGTCAAATGTTACTACATCTAAAAAGAGCTCGTCAAGGTAATACATTAATCCGATTACAACTCCGACAAGCAGATGTCTATTATAGGATTTGCCTATCTTCTATTGGATTGGAGAGCATTGAGGTTACGGTGTTGTGGATCACAGAGGCGGAAGGAAGAAGAGCTCACATGACTCGTCGGTTTGCAGACTTGGGAAACCATCGCACTCCGGATCAGCTGATGTGATCCACACCTTCAGCTCCACAAGATCGGAATCAAACACTTTCTTTCGGCTCTTCTCGTGCTTCTTCAGATCGCCAAACATGTATTCAAAATACCTGCAAGGCAAACGGTCAGTTCATGATGACCCGAGTCGATTCTGCTTACTGTATATTATCACGCGTTCTACTGTACTTCCTGTTAAAACTAAACATTGGCGTCTTTCATAACACAATGTCAGCACAAATATAAATGAGCTATTTTACAGTACCTGCGAAATGCATTCTCAAGTAGACTGCAGCTCGGTCCGGCGGAGGACTCTTTCGCGTGGACGATCTGGAAGCTCGCGGGGCTGAGTTTAAAAGCGACGGCGGACGACTGGAATTTCTGCGGTAGTGGCCAGAGAGAGATTTCACCATTCAGCTCTTTCTGTTTTCCAACAAAGTCGCCGAAGAGCCACCCGCGGCAGACGGATACCGCCAAAAACAGAGGCGCAAATTTGAGCAGACAGTACATGGCTGTGTTGAGCGCTGTACGGTCAGCTGACTTCTGCTTCAGTCTGAGCTAACAGAGTGGATGTTGTAAGCGCTGTGCTCAGGGGAGGCGTTTACCTCAACTAATCATGGGACCTAACGTACTAATCCGCCACACACCTCCCTCAGTCTTTAAAGAACTGCCCAGTTAATACCAAACCTCGCTTCGTTTATCTCTGCTTTTGTACAGAGCAAAATTAGGTCAATAATTATTTGCAGGCAACAGCAAAACTGGAAAGTGAAACATGAATGAAAATATGAACACGTGACCGAGACAAAGGAAATGATATGAGCAAATCTTGGGGACAGAGCGCATGCATACTTCAAACATTGCACGTAATAAAACATTACAATTGGAAGGCTATTAGCTAAAACTATATTCCACTAATATGTAATTATAATATATAAGGTATTATATATTATAATTACAGTACAGTATAATTATTATAGTAGCCTACTATGAACAGAGTCCCATTGTCTTTTTTGTAAACTATTAGAAACATTTTTGTGAACTACTGGTCACCGTGATTTTGCCAAGCAAGACATGTTCCTGGATCAACATATTTTGTTGATCCTGGAACAACATTCCAGTCTGAAAATTTAGTCTTAACCCCTAAACCTAACCCTACCCATAACTTATCCCTAAAATCAGAGGGGAAAGATAGGTCAATAACATTGATGTAGAAGCACCTGACTCTGGTTGCAAACTTGACATAAACGGTAAACTTGTCCCTTAAATCTGATTGGTTGATTGGAATGTTGTTCCAGGATCAACAAAGATGTTGATCCAGGAACATGTCTTACTTGGCAAAATCATGGTGACCGTGAAGAACTAGATATGTTCGATACACTGTAATCTGACATAAGAAAGAAAATAGCTTAACACACCATGTCTGTTTCAGGAATTTCTCTCAACAGAGATAGTGGATATACCAGCTAACAAAAATATGTTCTAAGAATGTTTTGCCAATGTTACAATTAAGTTATGAAAATGTCTTTTTTTCTCAAAGTTCAAAATATACAGTTTTCCGAAACAGAAAGAAAGGCATAAGGCATTAGAACAACATCAGGGTGATCAAATATTGACTGAATTTTCATTCAGCACTGGACTGCTTTTTCCAAAAGCATTGTAAGCCTAAGTAGATAATTGGTGTCAATTGTTTCACGGCTTAGGACGCTTTTGGAAAACAGCCAAGGGCAGTTACAAAAGGTACTGATGAGTGGGAGAGATGGATATAAATACATGAAAATGTATTTAAAATAAAAAATAGTTGAAATGCATTAACCCTCTACTGCACACATGTTGATGGCACATAAAAAAAATGATTCCACATAATTTTTTGGTTAATTTGGGAACATTTTATTGATTGTGCAATCAACATTGTGCAACAATGGTACAGAATCATAGAGAAAATTATCATCAAAATCAAAAAAAAAAAAAAAATGTCAAGAAATCATTAAGTAAAAAGGGAAAAACACTTGAAAGACATTGATATATTGAATTTGATGCATGCATAGGACTGTATCATGTAGTGTGTCATGTCATATAATGTACTTCATGTAAGATTTCACTCCTTACGAAACTTCAAAAACCACTTCTTCTCTGCTGTGAAATAGTGGTGTATGTTACAATTTTTGCACATCACTTTGGGTGTTCCTGCACACCCAGGAACCCTGCATCTTCCCTTCTTATAACACATTATGGCCAGTGTGAGTTATTGTCCAAAACATACTCGAAAAGTACCCCTTATCGCACACCGTTGCCCCGAGGCAACAAAAAGAAAAACTGAATTTCTGAACATGCAAAATAAAATAAAAATTCATAAAACCTGACAAAAGGCTTCTCTACACTTTTATATAGTTCATGTAATTTTAAATAAGATTACTAAAGCAAATAATCTTGCCTTCTTCTCACACCATGTGCTCCTGTGACCATGTGTCAGAACAGGACATCCCACCTTTAAATGGTGCTTGATAGTGACTCCCACACCTTACTAGACTGCTCTTTTGTACTTTCTCAACCTTTCTAATTGGTTAAGAAAACTTTCCGTTCCCTGAGGGTAACGCTGTGCTGTAGAGGGTTAAAATAAAATACTAAATACTGTGTAGAACAAAAAATGTATTTAAATACAATACAGTATTTTGAAAATACATGTAATTTGGCCTTTTACCTGCACACAGAAGGCTGCAGGAGGAGTTTTTTGTGGTTTGCATGCTGCACTTTTAATAACATAGTAATAACCCTCTTTATTACTCTAATGTGTCAATAACTCCTGCCAATTAAAAGCTGCATGAATATATTTGCATTCAGAGATATATTAAGAATATAGAAAAACTTAAAACAATCGATTCACAATTTTATATAATCGCCATGATATAGGCCTATATATATATCGTCATATCACCCAGTCCTAGCAAGCAGTAACGCTTAAATACATTTGACTCGCAAGTTGAAATAACCAAGCCTGACTGGCTAATGCTATTTTTCCCCTTGCTCCTGCTCTTTTATTCCTTCATGGTAACTGAAGGCAAATCTGAATGATGTTCCAATTTCAACTTAATCAACAAGTAGAATCGATGCATTAATTATGCATTATTATAATTAATTATTAATTAATGCAGAAAATTCACTCACCCAATGGCAGATTTTCCAAAGGCTTTAAAATGCAAATTAGTATTTTCTATTTCAAATAAATAACATTACATGTATCTGAAATACCCATCCCTGCCGCTAGGTGACGCTTTGTTGTGTTCCTTACTACCAGACAGTGACACTTCACTATCAGTTTACATATTTCCAAACATTCCTTTTGCCATGAATTGTAATAGCATAATCAGTGCAATTTTTTTGTATAGGCTACACAAGGAGTAAATTTAGCGAAATTTAGGGAAGAAACATACTAGGTCCATGGGAAGCTCATAATTTAGTCTACCACACTACTTCCCAAAACCCAAGACCAATCTTGAAAATTTTCATTCAGAACGTAGAAATTTAAATCACCTAAAGTTACATATGTCAAGGGCATTTACACATAGACATCATAATGTTTATGCATTTACAGGTCTGATGCAGACAACGCAAATGCACCATTTGTTCACTAGGGGGCGACATTGTTCCGTAAATTAAATTCAATAATGGCTCTGAACCTTCTAACCAACTTGTGCAGTGCATCTCAAACTATTGAGGAACAAAGTTTTGGCTGAACTTATATGATTGAACGATAGCGCCTTTCACTTGAATGCACAGCATTTCCACTTAACTTTCACCTAAATTATGCAGCACTTTTTAAAATGACGTTTTGTGACTTTTTATCACGAAAAGTATAGCATTAATTCACGCAATGATTTTGAATACTTTCATACAGACAAACTCCCTGGTGACATGCAGCCTAATAAAATTCCTTAATTATTCTATTAATGATCCCCTACCAACAATCTCCTTATCTCTGCCAGTTTAGCAGTCTATCTCCTCCCACATTCTCCTAAAGAGCAGCAGCGCTCCGCCTCTATTTCTTCCTCCTCTAAAAGCTCACACCCGTCAGCTGTTCACTATTGAGAGACCTGCACGCGAGAGCTGCTGTGTGACGATACGAGCAAATGTATTTGTGCACCGCAGTCACAATAATAGAGCAAATAGTTTTCTATGTAACTCAGCAACAATATACCAAACGATATTTGTAGGCTAGTTTCTTACGTTAAAAGCATCTGGATTCAATTACTCTTCATTTGTTTATTTTGTGGTTTATCCACGCGACATCGGACGCTGTTACCAGAGCGTGCAGCGTCGCCAGTATTGTGACTTTGTCCGCGTCGCGTTTTGGCATGTTCGAGGGCCAAGGCAGACGGAACTGAAGTCTTCATTGCTCCTGAACAGGTAATATATACAGTCTGTATGTTCATAAATGTAAATGCACGTGCATTCTTTAGTCACCACTCGCCGTAGGTTGGCTGAACATTCCTTGCATTATACTTTAAAGCTATGTTTTGGTGGGGGTTTGTTTATGTTCGCATGCGATTCATTATTATAAACCAATAATTGTAATATTTCAAACAAGTTATTATTATTTAAGGTATTATTCTTATTCACAATAATAATAATAGCAGTAGAAATAATAATAGTTTAAGTGATATAATTGTATAATGATAAATAACAAAATAAATAGTGATGTCAAAGCACTTATGACATTGTCATGAGAATGTAGATCTGTCTTCATTTAAAATTAGGTGTTGTTGGCACAGACATAAATGGTGCTTGAAAATCTTTTTTTTTTTTTTTATAGAGACTACTTGTTATAACACTCTTTATTTTATTGTAAGTTAGTAGTTCATTCGCATTACATTGCTATTTTTCAGTGCTGTGTTGCAAAATAATTAATGGCCAATGTCAGCACAGGGTTTCTGGCTCTTGTACTTCACAGCTGTGGCCAATTTAAATGGATTATTGGACTGTATCAGGTGTGATACATCACCATTGCTTGTGTGTCCTTAATGTATTTAGCCCAGTTCGGAACTACATTTTGCCTCTGCACAACATTAGCGGAAACACAATTAAATTCTCCCCGGAGGGATGTTGACAGCCAGCAGGGACCAGGGGGCGTGTATCAGTTACATGGAAATTCAGACTGATTGGATTTGAATGTGCACCATATAGGCGACCAGATGGCAGTCGGTAACATTGACACACTTAGTGTTGACTCTGTGCCTGGTGCTCAACTCTTTGTTCGCTTTTCCACAGTAAATTTCAGGCAGCGGGGTTACTTCTGAAAGTTTTTTTTTTTTTTTTTTTTCCCTCTTCAGTTTCCCCTCCTTATCCGTCCGCCTTTGAACACCTGGTAATGATTAGACTCCCTTGCATTTGTTCGCATTCCAGTCGGCTAGACATCAGAGAGGTTTCCAGTTGGTTTTTATGTTGTGTTTGCAGAATTACATCATCTTTCTCTGCCTTCATATTGAGGTTTGGCATGGTCTTTGTGTATTTTGCTGATATTGATTATATCACTGTTCAAAACGATGTCAATCAACTTCTGAAACGGACAACGGAGACTGTTTAAAGCCCAGCAGCATACCACAGTTTTGTCAACAGAATAATTTCCCCTCTCTTTTTTTCAGGATTCAATGAAAATGTCTGTCTGTGTCCACGAGAACCGCAAGTCTCGTGCCAGCACGGGCTCAATGAACATCTACCTGTTCCACAAGTCCTCGTACGCAGACAGCGTGCTAATGCACCTGAATGCTCTTCGTCAGCAGAGACTCTTCACAGATGTTCTGCTCCACGCAGGAAACCGCTCTTTCCCATGCCACAGGGCTGTGCTGGCCGCCTGCAGCCGCTACTTTGAAGCAATGTTCAGCGGAGGGCTGAGAGAGAGTCAGGACAGTGAAGTGGACTTCAGGGACTCCATCCATCCAGAGGTATTGTTGTAGTGTTTCGATTTGTATTCTAGTCCAAGTGTGTTGAAGTGAAACAATAGTTTATGTAATTCATATTGCAGTTTGTCTGCAAAAATGAGAGGTTATCACTTAGGTTAACTTTAGTTTTTACTCCGCATTTGTCTAGGTATTGGAGCTCCTTCTGGACTACGCCTACTCTTCAAGAGTAATAATAAATGAAGAGAATGCAGAGTCTCTTCTTGAGGCTGGTGACATGCTGGAGTTTCAGGACATTCGAGATGCCTGTGCCGAGTTCCTGGAGAAGAACCTCCACCCATCCAACTGCCTGGGCATGCTGATGCTCTCGGACGCTCATCAGTGCACCCAGCTGTTCCAGCTGTCCTGGAGCATGTGTCTCAGTAACTTCCCTGCTATCTGCAAGACTGAGGAGTTTCTCCAGCTGCCCAAGGACATGCTGGTCCAACTGCTGGCACACGAAGAGCTCGAAACCGAGGACGAGCGTCTGGTCTACGAGTCAGCTCTCAACTGGGTGAACTATGACCTTGAGAGGAGGCACTGTCACCTTCCAGAGCTGCTCCGTACCGTGCGTCTGGCTCTCCTGCCTGCCATCTTCCTTATGGAGAACGTCTCTACAGAGGAGCTCATCATCGCACAGGCTAAAAGCAAAGAGCTGGTAGACGAGGCCATACGCTGCAAACTGCGCATCTTGCAAAACGACGGCGTCGTCAACAGTCCTTGCGCCCGGCCCCGCAAGACCAGTCATGCCCTTTTCTTGTTGGGCGGCCCTACGTTCATGTGCGACAAGCTCTACCTGGTGGACCAAAAGGCCAAAGAGATCATTCCAAAGGCGGACATCCCCAGCCCAAGAAAGGAGTTCAGCGCCTGTGCCATTGGCTGCAAAGTGTACGTGACGGGTGGCCGGGGCTCAGAGAACGGCGTGTCTAAAGACGTTTGGGTGTACGATACATTACACGAGGAATGGTCCAAAGCGGCTCCGATGCTGATAGCACGTTTCGGTCACGGTTCTGCTGAGTTACGCCACTGCCTGTATGTCGTCGGAGGTCACACAGCTGCCACTGGCTGTCTGCCTGCATCACCATCTGTATCCTTGAAGCAGGTAGAGCAGTTTGACCCAGTTGCTAACAAGTGGAGCATGGTGGCTCCACTGCGAGAAGGAGTTAGTAATGCAGCTGTCGTCAGCGTAAAGCTTAAGTTGTTCGCCTTCGGAGGGACGAGTGTGGCCCACGACAAGCTGCCCAAAGTTCAGTGCTACGATCCCTCAGAAAATCGCTGGACGGTCCCGGCGTCCTGCCCCCAGCCGTGGCGCTACACTGCAGCTGCTGTTCTCGGCAACCAGATCTTTGTAATGGGGGGCGACACCGAATTCTCCGCTTGCTCTGCCTACAAATTCAGCAGTGAGACTTATCAGTGGACTAAAGTTGGAGATGTTACAGCGAAACGAATGAGCTGCCAGGCGGTGGCCTCCGGAAACAAACTTTATGTGGTGGGTGGCTACTTTGGTACGCAGCGCTGTAAAACCCTAGACTGCTATGACCCCACGCTCGATGCCTGGAACAGCATCACTACCGTACCTTATTCCTTAATCCCCACCGCCTTTGTCAGCACCTGGAAACACCTCCCAGCCTGAAGCATGCCTGTACTCCCTTGTGTGACCCTACTGTTCCTATGAGGTATGTTGTGCAATCTAAAAACAGAATTACCAGACTTGGGTTTTTTTTTCTCTTTTTTATCCAATTATAGAAAGGGATGCAATATGTAGCAGTACAGTGTCAGTAAAATGACAATGTTCATGTGTTTTTTTTTTTTTTTAACCTGTATTAATAATTAATCTTTTAAAACTATTAATTTAATAACACTGTCAAAGGGTTAGTTCTGTCATTTACTCACTCTTATGTTGTTTCTTTTTTCTGTTGAACACAAAGGAAGATATTTTGAAGAACGATGGTAACCAGACAGTTGACGGTAGCCATTGACTTCTATAGTATTTTTTTTTCCTACTATGGAAGTCAATGGGGCCCATCAACTGTTTGGTTACCAGCATTCTTCAAGATATCTTCTTTTGTGTTCAACAGAAGAAAGACACTAATATAGCATTGGAACAACATAACGGTGAGTAAAGGGTGACTAAAATTAATTTACTTGGGTCATTAAAAATAAATACTATATCTATGTATTTGTTTTATTAGTTAGGACTGAAATACATTTGAGAGAATTTTCCTTGCAACTCAAGGGAATAAGTGTTAATGTCCTTAATTAACAAGGGCTGGATGCATCTCATTAAACATGTTAAAATAATATTTGCTAATTTTCCCAAAATTACTTTTCAGAAAGTCCCAGTGTTGTGGTTGGCACGTACAGTACCCTCTTTGTAGGCATACTGACACATTGGAAAAAGTTACATGGCTCTTTGTTTCTTCGTATGCACACTGCACTTGGATATAGCAATTTAATTTATTCCTCATGATCTGCATTGTGCATACTTTGACAGAGAACCTTATTAAAATCAGTGGCAAATTGAGTATTGACAGAGCAATTAGGTTGTCTTAGGAGTCAGAGAGGAAAGTAATGGCAAGGCAGCATGCTATGAATATCAACCAGGTCAACTCTGCTCATATGTGCAATCAGATATATTTCTATCACTTCCCCAGTGCTTTCTCAATGCTTTCTCATTTCTTGTCTTTTTCCAGTTTTACTACTTTGTTTCTGTGAGGAGATTCTTATATAGGTGTACTAATCTCAGTGTGTTACTTCAATCGATAACTTTCAAAGCTGGTACATAAATGGATGTTTTATAATGGGTTGCTACAGACGTCACGTCTCCTGAGTCCATAAAAATACTGGCTGTTAAGCATTGAGCCTTGCTCAGTCTCCAGGAAAACAAGCTTTGGTCACAGCAGGACTGCATCGGAAAAGGGCATCAGGCTTTCCAGTATCTACCTCTCAGCAGTGATATGCCCACTGATGCAGTGTGTGTGTGTGCTCTGTCTGGTCTGGCTGATACGGAGGCTCTGCTGTTTCTGATCAGTCTCCAGACTGTGAAGGAGGAAAAAAAAAATAGAGATCCTTGCTCGAGAGAATTCAGAGCCTTGGTCTTTGAGCTGGAGATGCAAGCCTCAAGCACCTACCATAGAAAGATGCTCGGCTACACCTGAATTTTAATGTGAATGTGTGCACATGCAAATCTTCACATGTAAAATTTAGATCCCAAGTAAAACTGTGTGTTTGTGTGCCTCTGTTGTGAGGAGGCGGCTTGCGGTAGGGCTGAATGAGTTATGAGCGTGCAGTGAGGGGCGTTGCACCGAGGGTAATTGAAGCAGAATAGAAGACTTTTATTGTTCCTGAGGGGGGAATTTGTCTAAGGGTGGAGGAAGGAGGGAAGAGAGGTAGGGCAAATGGAGGAGGAGGAGGAGGGAAGGCAGAGAAAGTAATGGTGCGGTGTTGTGTATTTGATGAGCAGTGAATTGACAACATGGATCTTGCTTGCATGAAGTCTGAACAGTTTGTTACCTGTGCTGTTCATTTACAATGGACAATGGAGTCTTTCTTTGTCCATCTGAGTGTACATTTCCACAATACGTAATCAAATGTTTGAATGATTAAATGCACATTGTGCATCACTGCTGTCTTTCTGATTAATGTGTTGTCACATTTACCATTGTTTGGTGAATTTCTGCAGGGAATCCAGTAATTTCAATAGGAATCCACACAATCAGGAATTTTGCATGAGGGCGATTCGACGCATTGACCAACAGAAAAATACATATATTCTATAGACATATTTAGATAATATTATAGATTTTATCTATCTAATTTCGCTTCTGTGACCACACCTTTAACGTGTGTGGAAGAAGTAGGGCTATAGTAGCATTATCTTGGTATGTTAGTTTAATGACACACAGTGGAACAATTTAAGTCGAACTAAAATGTAAAATGAAGAAAAGTCAATTTTTTGCTGTAATCCGACAGATGTGTCTGTGCCTGGTTAATCAGGTTTGATGAAATGTTTATGGTCAATGTACACTGATAAAACAGTGTGGCAAAACAAAACTGAATGCATAGATTCATAACCGTAGTGGAATGTCAGAGATCAACGTAAACCCACGCTATAGTTGATACAAATAATTTTTATTCGGAAATGTTTTTGCCTTGATTTATGCATGTTTTAAGCAATCTGTACAAGTAAGTGAGATGAGGTCATTCAGATGAGTCATAGCTGTTGTTTTCCATAAATGGTTTCGGTAATGTTAATCATGTTTTACAGTGTGCTGAAATCCTTGAAATTCAGACTGTGATGTTGTATTTTTTTGGAAAGAAAAGTGAATGTATAGACAATATTTTTGTTCTTATTTAACGAGAACATTTTCAAAGAGCCAAAGACATTGTGAAAAAAGACAAAGCAAGGGAAGTCACCATTTAAAGAGAAAGACATAGAGGGTGATTATTTAACACTGTCTTCTTTACTCTCTGAATGAAAGCACCTAATAATATAAAGATTTATCTCTGCCTGTTAGAATGAAATTAATATTTTATACATTAATTTCTTCTCTGCCTTCATGGAAGGTGCAGTGAGAACAGAATAACCCCTAGATACCAAACTCAACCAAACTCCAGGACTGTAGACTAAACAAGATACACACCAACTTAACTTCCTCCTCAATGAAAAACCACACTCATTCCATTCCTGACCCTTAGGCACTGGTCATTTAGCTTTGCTTTTTAAGTCTCTGTGACTGTGTGCCTGTGAAATGCTGCCCACCTCGACAGGGCAGTTAATTTCAAAGTGGTGGTCCTTCCTTTGTTCACTGAGCCATTCCTATGCATTTAAAAGACCATGAAGTGTTCTAAGCAAGCTTCCTCCCCACTAACAATGAGGAGCCTCACTGCTGGCCAGAGGAGTGGGAGGAGAGAGAAGACAGAGATGAGGGGAGAGGGGGAGGACTGGATAAGGGAGGGTAAACAAAGATTTTCAGTCTTGCTCTTTCTTTCTCTCCAACTGGCTGTGTTTTCTCACACTCAAACTCCTGCTATCTCTCTCCCATGGGAATGCATCTGGTTACAGAAATCCTCCCTTTCCTACGTACGTAGACACACTGCTCTCTTTATCTTTTATCTTTTCCCTCTCTCTGTGAGACCATTTTTTTGGACAAATGTGCTGTTGAACTCTGCAAAGTTTCAATGATGTTCTTTGCAGACGCACTGCATTATTTCAGAACAGATGGAATAACACATTACATGTCTTATTTGTTTTCCCCCAAATATGGCCAACAGCAACAACAAAAAAAAATTGCCTCAATCTTCAACACTTTGGATAGAAATGTCCATGATATGGAATTATATTAAAGTTAAAGTCATAATTTCAAAAAAATAAGAACATTGCTTTGAAAAAAAAGGCTTAAAGGATAATAGACTGAAGTATGAGCCAATATTTGACTATTTTGATATTGCATAGAAACAGTGCTCCTGAATTTGTGCTCTGACAGCTTAAATATCTTTTTTTAAATTTAGTTAGCTTGATGCATAAATAAAAATTTAAAAGTTTGGGCTAGTAATTTTTAAAATGCTTTTGAAAAGTCTCACCAAGACTTCATACAATATTTGAAATATAATATATATATATATATATATATATATAAGATTTTTTTTTTTTTTTTTTTTTTTTTTTTTTTTAAGAAAAGTTAGATGAACAGCATTTATTTGAAGTGTCTTTACACATTTGGTCAATTTACTGTGTCCTTGCTGAACAAAAGTATTAGTTTCTTTCAAATATGTATATATGGCTTCTTTTTTTTTTTTTTTTTTTTTTTTTTTTTTTTTTTTTTTTCCAATCACAGCAAAGGTTTGAAAGGACAGGAAAAGGTGACAGGTTAGAGACAGAAAATAACATTAGCTCTGTATAAAATAAACATGCATTAATGGAAATTATCCGCCATGGTAAAAACCAGCTTTTATGTTCCTGCGCGTATGCATGAGTGCGATCTGCACATACGCGTGCGTGTTTATGCCAGGCTTGTGTTTGGCGGGTGTGGGAGTGGAGGGAGGTCATTAGTCTAAGCTGTGTTCATTCACCGTCAGCTTCATGCTGCTTAGATGAAGTGCCATGGTTCACTGAACATTTTGTCTTCAAAAACAGCTCTGTAGAATCTACATCCAACCAGCCCCGGGATCGATGGTGGGATGGATTTGGCTTTGCCCCCTTCCAGTCTCTTTGGGCTTCTGTTTGAGTGGGTTTTAATTGGCAAGCGATTCTTCTGTAACTGCAGGGCTCTGTTGCCCTTTACTGTCATTTATATGAACTATAAGCACAACTTAAAAGAAGAAAGTGGGAGTTGGGGGGGAAAATGGAAGAGAGAATGTGTGCTCTGCTTTCAAATGATCACATCCACTTCATTTTTCTCCTTTATTTCAAGCTAGAGGCCCTGAGAGAGACAGAGAATACATGACTTCAGAATGGATATTGGCCTTTGCAGAAGCTTAAGGCTGTAAAACGATACTAGAGTCAAAGCCAAAGAGGAAAAATACACTGTATCGCATTGGGTGCAACAATGGACAAAAGAGGAAGTTTTTGTTGCACTACATTTAGTTGTGCTCTAGGTTCCTAAAACACTTCTTTGTTAACTTAATAGCAGCAATGATCTGACTGAATGCAGACCATTTTTAAAAGAGTACAGCACTCTGTGTGTGCTGTCTTTTGGCTTGTATCTGCTGCTGAACAGGTGTGAGTTTCTGACCTGTCCTCTCCTTTTGTTTTTCTTGAGGGGGGAAAAGAAAAGATCAGAAACAAATGGTCAGGGTCATTGTCTGAATCATGTTTGTGAGATGTTATTCTTTCCTGAAATGTGAACGTGAAGTTCTGGGTGTTATTATATAGTCTAGCTTTCAAAAGTAGCATGATAAGGGGAAAAAAACAATTGGAATTTAATTTCCTAATGTATTTTTGTTTTCTTATCTTTCCACAGAGTTCCTTGTGTCCATTTGTCGTTATTGTCTACTGGATTCCAACTGTGAAGAAACGCTATAACCCTCCAGTGCAATTTTACAAAGAGACTTTCTCCCATAAGAGCTAAGTATTGTGTACGAAGTCCAGTCGCAAAGCTTTTTCTGCTGCAAGTCGCCAAAATCCTGCTTGGAGTACGTTGTGATGTCATATCCTACATTTTGTGAAGTATCAGAACGTGGGCTTCATAGTGAAAACCAAAAGAACTGTGATGCATCCTGAAAGCCCAGTCTGCTTCCAACATAACCAGCATAATCATCACTTTTGTCCCCCCCCCCCCACACACACACACATTTGTGGACTCTGACCATTTTTTTTTTTTTTTTTTTTTTTTTTTGTACAATGCTGATGCCATGCAAGCTAAAATAGACCCGTATGCCTGTCTTAATTTCTATACTGCATGAAGGATGAATGGAAGCTTTTGATTGGGAGACAACAGGAGTCTCAACGCATGATTGAAGATCTTAAGATACTTAAGGAAAAGTACCTCACATCCTGATATGTATCTATCTACCCTTTCTTCTCCCATGGTGATGTTAAAAAATAGACCTTGCTCAAAAGGAGAGAGGCTGAGGTGGGCTCTTAATGGACTGATAAACGTCTTATTTTGCTGGTTTAAAGAATAAAAAGGACCGAAGGAAACATATTATTATTATTTTTTTTTTTTTTTTTTTTACGTATTTGTCCTTCACACGTCTGTACAAGGAGGACAGACTGTTGCTAAACCATTCCTTTTGAACAAAACCTTAGCAGCTTGGTGTGAAAATGCACACGGGCACAGTGTGTCCCAAGGTACATGCGCCAGCTGTGCGTATGTGACTTAGTGAGTGCGGATGAGGCATGTCCCAGCATGTTGGTCTGAACGAGAGTCCATCTGACCCCACTCAACAACCGATCATACTCCCACCCCCTCCAAAATAAACACCCCGACAAACAGCGTGAGCATGCCCTCTGAGAAACCGCCGACAGACACTATCCTTCCAGCTTCTGATCACCGACCAACTCAAGTTTCAAGATTCTCCTGCACAAAACTAGAATTGTGCAAGACACTTCTGCTTTGCCGTTTTTGCCTGTACTATTCTAAGCACATACAGTCACAGTAAACGTGAACGACAGAAGGAGAGAGAAAAGAGGTGAGAGCCATTTCGTCACCCTGTGAGGGAATGCAGTCTCTATGGCAACAACTAAACTGTAAATGTAAAAAAAAAAAAAAAAAAAAAAAAAGACAAAAATGAGAAAAGTGCAAGAAACTGGCTGTCTGGCTTAAAATATTTCAGTGTCTATTAATAGTCGTAATTTATGATTTTTTTTTTTTTGTTTGTTTGTTTTTTTTTGTTTTCCCTTGTATTTTTTTTTTTTTTTAATTTATTGTTTTTCTTCTTTTTCTTTTTTTGCTTGCATACATGTTTGGATGTATAGAAGTTGTGGATGGTTTTTGTACCAAGCATGGCCCAAAACGCTCTGTGTTCCTGCTGCTTTTTTGCACATTTACGTAGAGTAATTTTGACTGAGCAGGTGGAATTTGTAGTGGTCAGCGAACGCTTGAGCCTTTTGCTCATCTGATCAAAAACAGGGAGGCTTGGGGGTCAAAGGTCTTTGACAGGATAAGAATGGGCCGAATGATGTCACAGCCTCAGATTACCCTGGGTGCAAGTGGGTAGGTCAGCAGATGGGGGAGTTGGGAATTGGTTTTGAGAGATTAGAGGACAGCAAAGAAAATTCTTCAGACTGGTAGGGCAGTTCACCCAAAAATGAAAATTCTGTCATGTACTCACCCTCTAGAATCAGAACTGTCATTTTTGGGTGAACTATTTCTTTAAACATTACCCAATTGATCCAGATTCTTTAAATGATTTAATAGAAGTTTAACATCTGGGCCTGGTTTCACAAACATGGCTTAGATTAAGCCAGGATTAGACCTTAGTTCAATTAGGACATTTAAGTAACTTTTATAAAGATGCCTTAGAAAAAAAACATTACTGGTGTGCATTTTGATGTCAGTACCAATTCCTTTAGTTAAAAGTGCTCAAACATGCATTTTAGTCTGGAACCTTGTCTGTGAAACCAGGGGCTGATGTCCTTAAACAACAGATCAATCCACCTGGTTGTAATGGTGCACTGACCTGCATCAACTTTTGTCTTATACAGTATAATTGGACCTCAAACCTCTAGTTTAATCAGCTAGAACATGAGCATTGTTTAGCAAGTGCTTTCGACCAGTGCCCAGTGACCCCATGCCAAACTCTGTCCAGTATGCAGCCTGTGTTACCCTGCTCTGCGTCCATCACTCTGTCAGTACTAGAGCTCAGGCTGACCCAGGGTCTCCGTGGGCTGTAATGTTCATGTAGAGCTATCTGAGGAATGTGACGTACGCAGCTGCTCTCAGAACAGCTGGAACTGTCACCAGCATATTGTAACTTTGACTGTCCCTTAGAGTTCAGCTGTGCTGTTAATATTTTGATTGGATTAGGCGTATGTCACAGACACCTTGCTGGATCAGTCTTGAAAATTAAGGTGATGCTATAAAAGAACTGTTTTGGGTTCCCCAAAGAACTCTTCAATGGACTGTTTCCTAAAAGGTTTTACACTGGACATGAGTGGCACAACTCAAGCAGATGGAGCCCATTGTAACAAGAGATACTATCTACACTGGATGCGACGTGACACCAATGCTCGTTCTATTTCTGACATACTCCACGCACGTGCACTGCTTCCAACAACAAATGGATTCAGAGCTTTAGCTTTGGCGCAATCAGTGTAGATGGTCTCAAGCTGTTGTGACGCAGTGCCACTTGTAGACAGAACATTTGAAGTCTAATAACCTTTTTGCACTATAAAGAACCAGTTACACTTTATTTTACAGTATGTTTACTTACAGTGTAGTAGAAAGTACTGGTAATATAAGGTAACTACATGGGAAAGGTTTAGTAATGTCAAAGTCCCTTTAAGACAAGTCATTTCACTCGGCAGCCATCTTTGAAACGCCTCTCGGGCATCCTGGGCATCATGCAATCTCTTTGAATGGGGAAACATCAAATTCTCCAAAACTGTTCGGCAAACTTACAATTAAATTTCATATTTGAAATCACCAATGAAATCTAACAACAACCGGCTTATAAATTTAGATTCTAAACGCTCGAATCATGACAAAAAAACTGTATTTTTCAGGCTGGATCAAGCTAATGCGCAATCGCAGACCTAAATGCGCATCTCTTCGGAGGCGCGCGTCTGACTGTTTCTATAGAAACCGGTGATTCTAACGGTCGCTGAAGTGACGCGATGACTTTACCATTTGGCGATTGGCTCTTATTTAGAAGGCGGGACTTATTCCGCCATATTGCGCGTTACACTTTCTCCCATTAAAAACAATACGAGTGACACGTCTTGTGTTATTCTATAGTCTTTGGTAATATGTTCAGGGTTAGTACCTAGTTATAGCCCAGTTATTGTAATTGCTATTATAAGTATATAGTATGTACATGCGGAACAGGACTGATAAAATAAAGTGCTATCAAAGAATCTTTTGTGCAATGAAAAGGTTCAGTTGGTGTTTGAATGTTCATGGAATCCTAGTTGTCAAAAAGAACCTTTATTTTTAAGAGTGGATGTTAGTTGCTACAGTCTGTGGCATAAAAAGTGATTTCATCATCAAATATGACGATGACTACAATGGTGAAATGATAAAGCTAGATCCCAAAGGTCACAAAATAACAACAAAAAAACATCTGAAAATCTAAAAAAGCGATGTCTACAATAAGGGCACAGACCATAGTGCTTTCATGTCAATGCCAAACGCACTGCCTGTAAAGATGACCTGTCTGTTTGAATATTCACTGTGGAGCTACGCAGTGACTACGAAGTTTTCGGGTTGAATAGTTACACTGGCAGTTTGCTACGCTATAGCTGTTGTGACAACACTGTTCTACATGCTACAAACAAATTACATAGCTTTATATTAATAGAATATAAAATGTTATGTTGTTCAATTGCACAGCTGCAATGTTGAAGGAAAGCCCTGAGAGAGGGAAAAATGGTAGCAAGGGGTTCATGATCCTCCCAGAAACCCTCTCATCTCCTCCAGGAAATTCTTGCTTACAAAGTTCCCTTTGGCCTAGGATCTTTACACCCCTCCCCCTTCCAGAATACCTTTTCACAGAACACTGCACTCTCGAACCTCCAGCCAATCAGAAAACCCCATTCTGCCGCCCTCACATAGCACAGTTGCCACAGCGATGGTCAACAATCATTGCTCCCCTCTCCATTTGAACTGGTAATAGTCAAGTGTTTTGTTTTTTTCCCTCCCTTCTTCGCCCTGTCCTCCTGCTCAAGTGAAAGATTGATTCGGAGGTGACTCATAAGCCTGTGTGCATTGAGAACTCTTAAACGCTGTATGCCTTCACAAACAGACGCATTGCTAAAACATTGTCAATGTTGGGCTGTACTGTTGTTTTTGTGGATGTCATTTTTCTTTTCCTTTCTGTATGTCGTGTTATATAATTGTATTGTTGTTTTATCTCAACCACTGCGGTTAACATTATTTTGTACAAGTGATTTTTTCACAATGTGAAATTCATGGCTAAATAAAGATAAGAGTTTTTCCTCTTGATAGATATAAAAGCGTATTACGTTATTCTGGTTTTCATAACCGACAACAATAACTTCGGTACATGCTTTTACAATCCTGAAGTAAGTTTTCCTGTCTTTTATGCAGAGAAATGAAGCTTTTAATTCCAGCATGGCTTATTTGGAGCTTATTAAAACATTTCTCACATATCTGGCCAGCTTTTAATGGCAGGCAGCACTTGTCTGTATAAGTATTAAATGGGTGTTTGTTTATTAAGGGCCCCTATAAATGTACAGAACAGGCTGAGATCATCTTTTGTGTGTGTGTGTGTGTGTGTGTGTGTCTACAAGACAGGAAGTAACAGCCATACGTGACCCATAAGATACTTATTCAAGTGTTGCTGTGGCAACCCTGACCATTATCTGCAAACTCTGGCAGCTGATGTGAAGCATGAAAATTTAAAAAGACCTCCTCCACCACCACAGGCCTCCTTTTGCTGTCCTATTGCCATTTTTCTTGGAAGTTCCTCCTACGTTCTTTATCATCCTGTTACCTTGTTCCTTTCATTCCTTTATTAATATCAAATAACCACAGTCTATTTTTAACCATTCAGAACATTCTGCATCCTGCCTAGCATAACTAGCAGGTTTAGCATGAGTAAACAGACACATGGTGACATGCAATGTTACAAACCTGCTCTTCCTGAGAATAGGAGTGTTTACATTCCAGTGATAAAGCGAGTCCCTTTCAGAAGGTTAAAGAAAGACGAGTTTTACAGGCTCTTGACACATACCCAGGCACACTATGGCAAGATGATGAAGATGTGCTTAATCACACCCTTTAGAAAGCTATAAAGTTCACACTTCTCACAGGCTCATATAACCCAAGTGATTACAGTATATCTCTATAATAATAACATGTCAGCTTAGGATAGTAAATATTAATGCTTATATTGGAGATATTATATGGATTGTATAATGGCAGGGTAATTTCCTCCAATCAACATAGTTTAAAACCCAATTACATATCTGCATAGATATATATACACACAGTCAACACAGTCATGTGATATGATGTCCCTCAAGTTCCTGTTGCCAGGCAACATGTCTGTCAGTTCCAGTGAGCTGGCACATGCTCTGTGTTTTCTGCCAAAGTAAGAGCCTCCTTGAGATGTCACACCGTCTCTTGGCCAATAATAGGTCGCTCAATGTGAAATGGGATCCAATCATCAATCAGGTGCTGAGCAGGCAATGGCTATAGTAAAAATAGCAAAATAATGGCAAAACAAGTGTCTATTTCTTTCACGGCATTCTCTAATTACCAACACTCATGGCCTGTCTTACACTCTTTATCATTCTGTGTGGTTTCTGTAGTTTTATGAGCTGAACATTATACAACCCATGAGCCTACAAAAGCTGTATACATTCTAAACAAATCAAATCATATATTTATTTACATATTCTGCCGTAACTTCAGTATTATAATTGTAATCGTTTGTAACTCTTAATGGCATTTTTATAACCTTCGTAACCTCCATTATTTTTTATAACCCAAAAAGCACCCCCACACTTGTTGCTTCTCAACCAAAAAGTGCTTTAATCATGCCTATAGTCAGGGTTGCCAGGTTTTCACAACAAAACCCGGCCAATAGGTTGTTTGCAATCACGTGGTTCTGGTGACACGCGAAATACCAGTGGAGGGCAAGCAGTGAAAATTAGAAAGGAAGAGATGGAGAAAATTCCTTTCTGTTCTGGTTTAGAAAAGTATAAACAGAAAATCACAACATATGTTGGATGTGATCTTTATGTTATGAAAAGGAGCGACTTTTCCACTGAATTGAAAGACTTTCCTGCCATCGAGGAGGTAGATATAAAGAATGTAAAGCTGCCGTCACACCATGTTCGGTTCTAGTCTGGGTTTGTTTATATCGCGCTGCCTTTCTACTAGTGAAGTTAGGGCAGTATTTTGATTTTCTGGCGTGATTGTGAAAAATGTCGCCATTGTCGGTCATTATGCTGAATCGAGAATTGCAACAGGAGCTCACCTCATCATCGTTCAAAGAAAAAACTGTGTAATACAATTGTTGCCTTTTATACGTGTAAAAACACAGTAAGAGAAGCAGGTTGAGGAGGTGACGGGAAGACGCCGTATATCTAATCTAATAATGTCACTGATTTAACCCACTCCCTATCACTCAATAAAATAATCACATAGCTGAGTGTTTTTGAAAGTGTTGTCTTTGTTGTTGAATCGACTTCTGTCAGCTTGTTAAACATTTATTTATTTGGACATTTTCTACCATATGATGGCTGAAGCAGCAGGGCGTGACACTGTTCTCATGGTAACCAGATCAACACTGTGAAGGGAATACTACAAAACTGAAGTGAAAACACCAAATTATCATTCAATGGGATAAAATAGCTTATCTTCCCTGCAAACAATACCATGAAGAATGTGGATATTTAACCAAGTCAAAAACAAATAAGGTAAGCAGGTATCCATATTCATTTCAGTATCAGCAGACAAAAAACGTTATTAAAGGCGACAACTTTAAAAGGTAAAAAACGATATAAGTTATAAAAAACGGTAAAAGTTATTGTAAATGATTTATTATTGTCATTAGCATTAGCCTATTATTATTTAATTCACTTGCCCTCATATACTTTAATCAAAATAACTTCCTCTCCCATTTGCAATTTTCTCTGATGACGTCTTCACTGGCGCGAGGGCGGACAACTTGTTACTCACATGAGATCACAGCAGTGATCCAACGATCCAATCAATTCCCGATGAACAAAACCAAGTCCCACCCTACATTTTTTCTTGTTCGAAAAGCCATTTCACTTTGATATACATCGCAAAAGGGAAAACAATCTGTTTGACAATCGCAAACAGCTTTAATAATAAAACCATCTCTGATTTAATTTTTTCTATTTAAAAGTCGTCGTGACAGGTAGCCCCGCCCACACCGAAACCTAACTGGACAGAAACACCGCTTCGTAAGTAAAAACGTAATTAAACATCGGGGATAAAGATTGTCTGTGGATTCGGGAAGGGATGAGTAATCTCAAGTTACACAAAGACAGTCGTACAAAACATCGTGCAGTGAAGAATCACGACAGGCACGAAGGTACAGGTAGGCCTTTGTGTTTTGATTTTATGCTTCTGCATTGCGCTGTGACAGATAACTGTTCTTATTGGCTGTCTTTGGTAGTTGATTGTGTCATATCACGCTCCATTTTCATGTTCGGTGGTGACAGACGATGATTGTTGTCATATCGCGGTTGGACCGGTGTGTTTATATCCATGTGTTAGCTACAGTGCTAATATTTGACAATTTTCCTTGAGCATAAAACTGTTAGGAAATACAAATTATGTCATCATTCACTCAGCCTCGTGAGTGAAACCCACGGAGGTAGCGCATTACAAGTAACGCGAGTTACATAAATAGTTACTTTTCAAGTTGCCTAACCATTAGAGTTACTATTTTTTTACAACAATGTAGGCTAGCAGAGTTACTTTTTTAAATAAGTAATGGACGTTACTTTGTTTTCCCATCCTACTTTGTTTACACCTCATGTTGAGAGTAATCCTATTAGTAAAGGTCCAGAGGCGTTGTGTGCGCTGTGTAAACATGATGTTTATTGTAAATTAAAAACAAACAAGAAAATGCAATTCAAAAGTAATGTAATGCGTTACTTTACATAAAAAGTACTTTTTAGGGAGTAACACAATAATGTAATGCATTACTTAAAGGTTCTCTAAGCGATCCTGGGCGGAGTAACTTCCTGTTGACTTTCGAAGTGTTGTCAAACAAAACAGAGGCTAGGTAGACCCTCCCTCCTCCTCCTCCTCCCCCTCCCCTCCGTGCTTCCTGAAACAGTCATGAACGCACATTTAAAATCATCCTTATCGGTTATTGGCTGGAGCATGTTTATTATGTTTTGTGGTCCAGGCTGCACCAGTTTGTTTTTATTGCCGTTTTTGGAGCTTGTGGTGACTACAGAGACTGCGTTTTTTTACAGTTTTACAGTGAGGAGATGTTTGCTGTATGTGACAAAAAATGCCTAAAAACGTGTGACATCGCTTAGAGCACCTTTAAAAGTAACCTTCCCCAGCACTGAAAATAAATACATCATAGCCTACATGTCTCAAAAACAAGAAGATGAGTATGTGACTTTCATTAATGGGTGAACTAATCAGGTTCAGTACCAAAATCAAAAGTTCCTATGATGTGACATCTTGCATTAGTCCATCATGTTTTTGGTTTCACTGGGGTTAAAAGCAAAATATATTCCCAAATGACCAATATAAACTTGAGACCACACACAAAAATATACATAATAGCCCCTATATTGACCTCAAGGAAAGTTAGCTGCCCTCAGTAGTGCCTGTTTGTGATCAGGCCCACCTGTAGTGCATTAAATAAGAAGAGGAAGAGAGGGAAGAGAAAGTGACCATGTAAACAGAGCGATGGATGGAGAGAGAAGGCAGCAGAGGAGGGGTGGGTCTCAAGGGGCTTGTGATTGAGACCACACACAAAAGACTGGAATCGTCCGAGCCTATTCCCTCTCTCCTCTTCTCCTCCAGATCCTGGCTGCACTCTTTCACTAAAGAGCTTTTTGGATCAGTATTACGAGGCCTGGAAGAGTTGAATAACCTCTCAATAACCTTCTCTCTTTTGCATATCTCCATCATTTGGTAAAGATTACCTACCAACTGCTGTCATTTATTATTCTGCTACTCTAGCACAATTTTTACTGTTGGGATGAATTTTGAAATATGAATTTTAAAATTATTTAATTCAAATTACAATTTATAATACCCTTGAATAGCTTCCCCTCATTTTCTGGAATTCAACACTTTGCATGTGCACATTTTTTTTTTTACACCCTGTTGTTATTGCCATTTCATTTTAACCTCTATCATGAACTAGAAACAGCTCATTACATATCAAAACACACCGTCACTCTCTCCATTAACTCCAGCACCTGCATGATAAAGGTCGGCTGTGATTCTCTGATTGTGATAAACAGCAGTAAATGTTGTTTAAATGTCATTATTTCATACTTGGGTACAGTTTGCTATTCATCAGCTTTGAAAACACAGCCAGGCCCAAAACCACAGCGATACACACAGATTTGATGGTGATTTTCAGTGCCAAAGAAGCTGTTAATCTCTCCTTTTTTTGTGGGGGTGGGTGGGGAGTTAGTACAGTCTCTCTAAACCCGTCTTCTCTCATTAATCCCAGAGCTGTTGAAAATGCTGAAGAACCTCTGAGACAGACGGGCTGTCATAACAGGAAACCTCATTTAAAACAACAGACTTGAGGAGTTTGCTTCACTGCTCAGTCTGAATCAATGACGGACACCCTCCAGCAGCATGGACTAGTGAATCTCCACTCAGGCTCAAACTGAAATAAAGAAAAGAGAAATACATCAGGTTTATTGACCTTTAATTAAAGGACAGAATGCTCATGCTTCAGCTGCTGCGAGTGGCTTCACTCTTATCAGTCTCTGCCATTCTCGTTAAAGACGCTCGTCTTTAACGAACTGGAAAAGTAATTACTGAGGGAGGGATGTTGTCAATATCAGCCTGCCCTGACCCAGACATATATTGACTGTTTGCTTCATTGCTTTGATGAATTTAACATTAAATACGTGCCTAATGCTTAGTTAAGAAAGGGCTGTGTACTTTACATGACATAATCTGGTAAAACTGTTAATTTACGACTTCTATGTGCCAAAGTCATTGATTTTTATCTACTTTTCGCATTTTTAATCAAAACCTTTAATTTTCGCTCTGATCAGTTTTTGCTGCAAATAATTTATGAAGAGATATAGCAAAAATGAACAAACAAAATGCTAAAAATACAGTAAAATAGTAAAAAAAAAAATACAGGATTCTTTGAATAAAAAGTTTGAAAGTCTTACTGTCACTTAAAATGTAATAAAATCATGTTTGTATGTATATATAAATTATTATTATTATTATTATTTATATTTTATCTATTTTTTTTTATTTCATCCAAGGGTGAATTTAGAACTCAACTGCAAATTCATTTAACATATCTTGCACTGGGATAAAATGAACCAGTGAACTCGTGAAATAGTTATTGTGTTGCACTTTATAGAACCAAGGAAATGATGTCATGTCTCTAAGAAAACACTAATTGGCAATTTTAGTTTTACATTATATTTGACAAAAAAAAATAAGGCTCTTTGCATATATAGGCATACTGTGAGGTTCAATAAAAGTTAAAATTTCCATGTCATTATGTGGCTAGAACAAGATGCAAATAAGAAACATTTGCAATATGCAACCATTAAGTGTTTGTGTGTGTGTGTGTGTGTGTGTGTGTGTATGAGAGAGAGAGAGAGAGAGAGAGAGAGATAGAATGTGCAGTGTGTGTGTGTGTGTGTGTGTGTGTGTGTGTGTGTGTGTGCAGTATGTGTAGGATGAACAGAGAAGGAGACCAAATCAACAGTTTCTTTCAACACCCCAATAAAAAAAACCCACACTAATAAGAGACAGTGTCCTTAATCATAAGGGGACGAATCGGTCAATGGCGTATGAAGTTAGGATAGCCGCCATTAATGAGGCAGCATAACAGCACACAAATACTGAAAGGCAGCCTCTGAGGCACCAGTTTGTGTTGTTAATAGGGTGAAACACCAGAGGCATTGGATTCTTCACTGGAATTGCGGTCTGACGTTTGGGGGCCGCCTTCCCTTTCATCAGTTAAATGAGCTGCTCCCTAATTAGACAGCACGCGAGCAGATGGAGTGTGTGCGAGCGTGTGTTTCAGTGAGAGGAGGAACCCGGAGAGTTTGTAATTAGTAAAGTATCGTAGGAAATCCAATAGCTATTTAAAATTGTGACATTTTTTGAACAATTCCTCTCTGTGACACTTCACCTTGTAGCCTTTCTATACAGCACACTTTCTATTCTCCTCCACAGTGCGCAAGAAACTCTACTGGGGATCTTTTTTATTATGTTTTGTCCTCTTGATTGTTGTGTATGCGAGTATGGATGTGTGAGTGAGTGCATGAGTCCTGTATCTCCCACAGTGGCTTATTAACTGTAGGCTGTAGACAGTCTGCCAAGACTCTCCTATGAATGTTTCTTTGGATGTCTCCCTCTTCCCTTCTCTCTTTCAGTTTGTTTCTCTATTTTCCCCCATCTCTTTAAAGGTATCAGTGTTTCTTTCTTCTTTATTCTCCCTTCATTTTTCCAGCCTGGTCTCTCTGTGTGTGCCTAAATAAGATCCAGAATCTTTTTTTTTTTTTTTTTTACAATGAGCAAGCCTGCCTTGCAAGTTGTAAAACAGAGGAATTTAGCCAATTTAGAGGTGTAAGCCGGGAATACAAACACATTCTGAGTGAAAAACTATGTTCTGAACAAATTGGCTTGATTTTTTTTTTTTTTTTTTTTTTTGTTAGAGACCACACACATACCATACAAATGGCAAAAGTCATATGGCAAACATACAACATAATTGGCATGCTCTTAAACAGCCACGTCTGCATTAGTTTCCTGTGCACATGCATGCGTAAACACACCTGATGGACACGTTTCCACATATATGGACTGAGAGTTAAAGTTATTGTTCACCCAAAAATAAAAATTCAGTCATTTACTCACCCTCATGTCGTTAAATGTGTATGATATCTTTTTTCTGTGTAATACAAAATATATTTCTAATTACTTAAGTGCTCCATATGGACAAAAACAGTTCTTTAAAACATCTGTTCCTCAGGAGGAAATTCATATTTACAATTAAGCCTAGCTTTTTCTTTGTTTTCTATTTCATTTAATTCAATTTAATTTTAGTTTACTTTTAATTGTACTTTCAACTTTTTTTTTTTATATATATATATTTCTAAATAGTTTTCAGTTTTAGTTTTATTTCAGCTTTACTTAGTTTTAGTTTTATTTCTTATTTCAGTTATAGCTGCCAAGGCATTTAGTTTTTCATATTCGTATTTTATTTTATTTCAGGTTTATTTCAATTAACAGAAAAGTTTTTAATACTTTTAGTTTGAGTTAATGATAACAACATGATGGTAAATGAAGACAAAATTTTCATTTTTGGCTAAGATTAAAGCGTCTTTTCATCTAATATCACTTTTCATTACTGTCTGGTCTGATGTTACCTTTAAAGTCCACACTAATATGCAGTGTGTGTGTGCGTGCGTTTTTGTGACATATCAGGACACAAATTTGTATATAGACATGGGTATGGGAGAGGGTGACTTATGAGGACATTACCCCATGTCCCCATTTTTAAACAGGCTTATAAATCATACAGAATGAGTTTTTTTTTTTTTTTTTTTTTGAGAAAGTAAAAATGTGCACTGTGATGGGTAGGTTTAGGTGTAGGGTTGGTGCAGGGCGATAGAAAATACGGTTTGTACAGCATAAAAACCATTACGCCTATGGAATGTCCCCACAATTCACAAAAACAAACTGTGTGTGTCTGGGTCTGGGTGGAACCTGTGGTCTCACTGACGGCGCTTGCCATTTAAGGACTTGAAGATCTCAAAGTTTACTAACACAACTTGACAAATAGGTGGACAGCTGCAAAAGAACAACACGTCGCTGGATGGACATCACTGACTTATTTGTTTAGTAAACAGCAGGGTTATTTAACAAGGGTTAACGATGATGTGTGTTTACACAAACAAATGTCTGCTGGATGAGTCACATCATTTGAGTGAGACGAAAAACAAAGTGTACCGACAGTACGCACGCTCCATTCTGACACTATGTCTGGACTGTCAGGACGCCATGTAAACAGGCCACACTCTTGGAAAACATTAAAACACTGAAGTGCCACATATGGACAAACTAGCAACCAAGTGGATGCGTTTTCTCAGTGAATGGATGGATTGATTGATAGGATCTATGTAGCATGCTTGAGTTGTTGAGGTGATTGTGTTTATGTTAGATTGTAATTGGCAGAAAACAATTACTCCACAGATGGTTTTATCCTGATCTTAAGCTAATCCCTTTGTGTTCCGATATTAGCTTAGCAAGCAGCCTGATGTAGGTCAATGCTTCTGACGCATGTGTGAAATGTGTTTGGACACAAGATGTAGGGAAGGAAGCAGGGAATAGGAAAAAGATTTTATGTGTGTGTGTTTGTACTCTCTTCTTTCACTCTGTACTGTTTTATGTAGTCTTTGCAAGTTTAATCTATGAAACTGAATATGTTTATGTTGCAACACCACTCATAATTGTACATCATTGTAGCAATATTATAGTGACTGAAAAGATGAAAACATAAGGAAAGCTTTAAAACTGATATTTGATTATAGTGTAAAAAATTGAAATCTGACAATTGATACGCTACCAAGTTTGTTGTCGGTAAGATTTTAATATTTTTGAAATCTCTTATGCTCACCTTGATCAAAATAAAGTAAAACAGTAATATTATAAAATAACATTACAATTTAAAATAACTGTTTTCTATTGCAATATATTTAAAAAAAAAAAAATTCTCCTGTGACGCTAAGCTGAGCATCATTACTCCAGTCTTGAGTGTCACATGATCCTTTAGAAATCATTCCAATATGATGATTTGGTGCCCAAGAAACATTTCAATGATGAAAATAGTTATGCTATATTTTTTATGGAAACCATGATATATTTTTCAACATTCTTTGATGAATAGAAAGTTCAAAGCAACAGCAATTATTTGAAATAATGTTTTGCTTTAATATAAAAGTCTTTACTGTCTCTTTTCAATTTAATGCATCCCTGCTGAATAAAGTTAATTTCTTTCTTTCTTTAAAAAAAAAAAAAAAATCTGACCCCAAATTTTGAACTGGGGTGTATATTTTTAAGGACATAGATTTATATAAATGAGTTTATATGGATAAAAAGTAAACATACTCTTCATGAGTAAAATCATACATTTTATCTTATGATTAAATCTGATTAAATGAGAATATGGCTAAATATGAGCATTAAATATTCAAGATTAAATCCTGCATATTGTATCATACTTAATCATACGAAGAAGTGACTAATGTTTCCTTGAGCTCCACTGTAAAGCACACTTCAACTTCCTTTGCTAAAAGCTTCTCATTTTGAGATGTATTCCTTTTAAATTACAAGTGAACTCTCTTTGTCAGTTTGCAGTGTTTATGAGTTTCTCATTTTTAAAGTAGTGATATAATAAATGAGGAGTTTCTCAGATATAATATAATTGATTATGTTTGTTTACTTTCCAGACTGATGTGAATCTATCACAGAAATGACTCAAGTCTGAAATGGATGTGGTGATTCTACATTATTGTGTAGTTTGAGTGATGAGAGTGTCACTGTGAGTGTCCTCCCACACCTCAATTCCTCCTATTCCATCTCTGACACACAAACTCTGTGTGCTTCAATACTACTATATTGAGTAAACATTAACTTTTCAGTTATCAGCTGCACTCTGTTTTATGAGTCATATCTGTTAACTCATCTGAACAACTGTGGCTTTAGCTTGTACTAGTAATCTCAAAAATTATGAAAGGTGTAAACAAAGAGCATTGTGTTTTTTATATGAACCTTATCATAAACAGCAGGTATCAGTGTACTGATGGAAAGAGTGTCAGGGACCAATAGCAGTGTGCGAGTTTCAATAATATGTTTTATTTTTTTTTATTATACTTCTATTCTAAAAATTAATGGGACAAAAAGATCAAAATAGAATCTCTCTCTTTCTTTCACTCACTTTCCTTTCATAACTGTGTCCCTGAAGGAAGCAATAACCAAAGGTCAATGGCGTGAACATCTATTATTCCAGTGCTGATATTTTTATATGGTAATTTTTGCTTTATCCAGTCTCTGGAACACTAATTTTATGGCTTTTGACATTTATAACCAAAGTGATCTGAGTGGAAAAACAGACATTGAACTGAGTTAATTAAGCATGCTCAAGACAGAGAGAGAGAGAGAGACAGCAGAAGAGAGAGCAAGATGGAAAGTGATGCCTTGTGTCACAGAGCCAGTTAAATCCATTTACTCTTTCAAATAGTCCAATCACAGCTGGAGCAGTGGACCTAAATGGAGCTTTTGTCTCTGACCAGAAAAACAAGTCCTCTCTCGTGCTGGAGTTCACATACCTGCTGTAAAGACATTTATAATATCTTAAAGGGTTAGTTCACCCAAAAATGAAAATTATGTCATTAATTTCTCACCCTCATGTCGTTCCACACCCGTAAGATCTTCGTTCATCTTCGCAACACAAATTAACCCCTTAGCATTCCTGTAAAATTGACCAAAAACACAGAAAAAAGGGCATACCCTAAGTAAAGTGCATACTGTTCTTGAACCATTTGGAGCATATGCATGGTTTTGGTCTCTTTTGAAAGGTATGTGTACCGCGGGCGGTTACACATGTTAAGATATTTTTGATAAAATCCAATTGCTCAGTAAGGCCTGCATCGGCAGCAATAACACTCCCTTTTCCAATGCCCATAAAGCTACTAAAACATATTTAAAACAGTTCATGTGACTACAGTGGTTCAACCTTAATATTATAAAGCGACGAAAATACTTTTTGTGCGCCAAAAATAACAAAATAGCGACTTTATTCCACAATATCTAGTGAAGGGCGATTTCAAAACACTGCTTCATGAAGCTTTGAAGCTTTACGAATCTTTTGTTTCGAATCAGTGGTTCGGAGTGTGTATCAAATTGCCAAAGTCACGTGAACTATTGAAGTTTCAGAAACACTTAAGAAACACATATGACGTAACAAAGCCTCGTTTACTGAAATCTTGGGATTTTGGTGCTCTGAACCACTGATTCGTAAAGCTTCGAAGCTTCATGAAGCAGTGTTTTGAAATCGGCCATCACTAGATATTGTTGAATAAAGTCACTATTTTGTTATTTTTGATGCACAAAAAGTATTCTCGTCACTTTATAATATTAAGGTTGTCACATGAACTGTTTTAAATATGTCTAAAGTAGCTTTCTGGGCATTGAAAAAGGGAGTGTTATTGCTGGCGATGCAGGCCCCACTGAGCCAACGGATTTGATCAGAAATATCTTAATTTGTGTTCCGAAGATGAACGAAGGTCTTACAGGTGTGCAACGACATGAGGGTGAGTAATAAATTACATAATTTTTGGGTGAACTAACCCTTTAATTGTATATATCGACATTATGTAGCGGAGCGCGGGGCACAAACTAACGCAGGGTTAGTTGTAACACACATGGTGTAAATACTTCCACATACGCTAGCATGAAGAAACGTAGTGTATTTACTAGTTGCCATATCGACAATATATAGAGAAAAAATTGCGCCAAAATTCAAAAATCTTTGGAAGATATCACTGAACATTTATTTAACAATAGCAAATGTAAATTTCTTACTTAAGTTAATTTTTCATCTATATTTTTTGTTTTTTATTTAAAATTAGACAAATCTGATATATTTTAATCTCCAATCTGTTGTTTAGCAGTTTGGGTAAGTCTTTAATGCTTCACTAACTATCAGAAGACAGTAACCAGGTTTAAATTCCAGTTGCGCAGATAGGGTTCGTTGTAACACTGCGTTACAATGTGCCCCGCTATTAGAACTATACTATACAGTTACTATACAGTTAAATATATATTTTTTTTAATTAAATCAGATAAAATTTTTAGCTGTCATATGGTCATGCTACAACATGCCCCATCACATGTTACAATGTGCCCCACCTATGGGGCATGTTGTCACATTTCACTTCCCTTCTATCAGGGTAAATAAAGAAAAAAAGTGTACACTGTATTAATGAAACAAAGCCACATATTTGTACCAGACATGTGTGAAATTAATGTGGATCAAAAGAAATTCTCTGAACCTGAAGTAGATTTACACAAACTGAGAAAATCAAAAAGCTTTAGGTTGTGCCTCGCTCTCCCCCATGTATGTATATAAAATAAAAACACTCTCAAGAAAATCTGTTCCAAACAGTACCAGATTAAAGGTGCCCTAGAATTAAAAATTGAATTTATCTTGGCATAGTTAAATAACAAGAGTTCAGTACATGGAAATGACATACAGTGAGTCTCAAACACCATTGTTTCCTCCCTCTTATAAATCTCATTTGTTTAAAAGACCTCCGACGAACAAGCGAATCTCAACATAACACCGACTGTTACGTAACATATTTGCATATGCCAGCCCATGTTCAAGCATTAGACAAGGGCAGGACGTCTGGATGTGCACAGCTGAATCATCAGACTAGGTAAGCAAGCAAGGACAACAGTGAAAAATGGCAGATGGAGCAATAATAACTGACATGATCCATGATATCATGATATTTGTAGTGATATTTGTAAATTGTCTTTCTAAACGTTTCGTTAGCATGTTGATAATGTACTGTTAAATGTGGTTAAAGTTACCATCGTTTCTTACTGTATTCACGAAGACAAGACTGTCGTTATTTTCATTTTTTAAACACTTGCAGTCTGTATAATTCATAAACACAACTTCATTCTTTATAAATCTCTCCAACAGTGTGTAATGTTAGCTTTAGCCACAGAGCACCATCAAACTCATTTAGAATCAAATGTAAACATCCAAATAAATACCAAACTTACATGATTAGACATGCTGCATGACGAACACTTTGTAAAGATCCATTTTGAGGGTTATATTAGCTGTGTGAACTTTGTTTATGCTGTTAAAGGCAAGCGCGAGCTCCGTGGGCGGGGAGCGTGAGCATTTAAAGGGGCCGCGCAGCCTAAATCGGCTCATATTTAATGATGCCCCAAAATAGGCAGTTAAAACAATTGATTAAAAAACATCAATGGGGTATTTTGAGCTGAAACTTCACAGACGCATTCAGGGGACACCTTAGACTTATATTACATCTTTTAAAAAGACATTCTACGGCACCTTTAAGGTTCTTTGGCTTGTAACAATAGCAGAATCCTTTTTGGTGCTAGAACACTTTTTTCAGGTTCCATAAAGAATCCTGCTTTGAAAATGCTATAAAGAACCACATCATGACATTCTGAAACCGTGTTCTTTTATCTGGTAAAGGTCATGGTCTATGCAAAACCTACATTTTTGCCTATTAGCCCAATTTCACTTTGTGTGCGTGTATAACCGCTTCTGTCAGCTTATTCAGTGTAAAAATGTCTGTTTAGATTTTGCTGCTTAGACCGGAGAAAAACCTGATGATGTAAAGTGTCATGCAAAAACACAGGCTTCTTGCATTGCCTGTTTTTTATAATCTGCAGGGGGTTTTTTTTGTTTGTTTTGTTTGTTCTGTTATTTACCATCTCTCAGATTTAAGCACCTTGTAATCAAGCTTCCCTATTGCCACTTATATTTTTTTGTATTCCTTTCTTGGTCACACCTTAGATTAGGGTCCAATTTTCACTATTAGCTAACTATTAACTAAGACTTTTGCCTCAAACTCCTAATTACTGCTTATTAGTTAGTAAGGTACTTGTTAATTTTAGGTATTAGATAGGATTAGGGATGTGGAATATGGTCATAATAATGCATTAATATGTGCTTTATAAATACTAATAAACAGATAATATCCTAGTAATATGCATGCTAACAAGCAACTAGTTATTAGTGAGAATTGGACCCGAAACTAAAGTGTAACCACTTTCTTTTGGAAAAGCCAAGTTCGATAAATAAAATAAATAATGTACAATAATTAAAAACATATCTTAAATATCATCATTGATTTTCAATTCTTCCCCCCCCCCAAACAAACATCAACCAAAAAGGATCTTCATGATGTGGAGGTTTATATTCAAATGGCCATGATTTTAGTCTCATATTTTAATAGCTGTTAAATGTTTTTGTTTTGTTTGTGTGTTTGCTTCATTTATAGAGAATGAGGCCAGACAGTCACAAAGACTGACTCACACACAAGCACAAAATCTTGTGTCTTGGCTTAGTCATATTACTGAAGCTGTTTTTGACCCTCCACACACACATTTTATCATTTCCTAGCACATTACCAGACAGGCCCAGATAAGGTTCTTCCTCGGAGGAATTCCTCCTGATCAGGTCTAGTCTGATGTCTGTGGGGAAGCTGCTTTATCTGTTAGCCCGATGCTTCTCCCCTGCCATACAGATTACTCATATCCCTCAGACAGTCAAATCAGACTCATCGTCACTTTGCCTCCTTCTTTCTGTCCCAGTCTTGTTGTTTTTGTGTACCTTTGTCATACATTTTCTCTCTCTCACTCTGCATCTTAGATGTTCCTACTGGGAGTTCAGGTTTAGTCTCTCTGGCCCAATATCAGGAAGGTTATCCAAAGGGCAGCTCTTCATCTCCACATTTCCTGTAGCCGCAGGAGGATCATGTGTGTTAGCGCTCATGACTCTTGTAATTTTAGTGTGTATCAGTCCTTGTTCTACAACAACAGTGCATTTGTTTGACTTGTAGTACTCTCAGAGGTCAAAAGTCAGAGGTTATAAAGGCCCTTGTTTTAACCTCCACAGCTATCCTGTGTCCTTCAATGGCTTTCCATGTGACCATATGGATTTTGGATTGCTAATTGTATTTCATTATGTCACGTTTTTCCTTTTTTTTCCTTTTTGTGTATGAGTGTGTGTGTGTGTGCATGCGTTTTTGTGATTTATGAGGACACAAATTTGTATAATGACATGGGTATTACACTGGTATTACAACGTAAACATGAGTCCTCATATTTAAAATGGCTTTAAAAACATACTAAACAATGTTTTTTTTTTTTTTAAATGTAAAAATGCATGGGGGGGGGGGGGGGTAATGTAGGGTTGATAGAATGAACAGTTTGTACAGTATAAAAACAATTAAGCCCATGGAATGTCCTCACTTAGATAGCAAAACAAACCTGTGTGTGTGTGTGTGTGTGTGTGTGTGTGTGTGTGTGTGTGTGTGTGTGTGTGTGTTTGTTTGTTTGTTTGTTTGTTTTGGTATTCCAGCAAATCTAATATATAAAGGACCAAAACAGATTTTCAGATTGATTCTTTGTTTTTCAAGTGAGACGTGCTGAAACGTTGCATAGTAGTAGTATATTTACAAAGTAGGGTTACTTATTATTTATTAACCTAAAACAGTAGTGAGAATGTGTTGCCATCCATCTGACGATTACGAATTAACCATTTAACAGCAGGGTTATTCTCAGCTGTGTTTATATTCCCACATTCCTTGTGCTATTAAAAGACAATAAATCAACCAAACTATTGATTTGGTTTGCATACTTTAAAGAACAATGTTTATTAAGGGTTTGAATGTTTTCTAGATCTCTCCCTCTCATACCTCTCTTATTTTTGTCTCTACCTTTTTTCTTAAATTCATGTTATAACCTGATGTTTGCCAGGTCTGTCTGGCTGAGAGGCTGATAGATGTGTGTGATGGTAGCGATGAAGGAAAGATAAATTGTGGATGAAGATGAATTGCATAATCTGGTTAAGTGCTTCAAGTCATAAAGTATTGTACTTATTATGGGTGGGTAAATGTGTATATTTTTCATAAATAGTTTAAATAAAAATCATGTCACTTGTTTCTGAGCAGCCTTTTTTTTTAATGAATCCACAGCCAATGTGTTCACGTTCACACAAAGATGCAAATTTACCCACCCGTTCGTTCGCACCCCCCTTTTCCTCTTTAAATCACTAACATGTGTTTTGGAAAAGGGCCCCAGGCCAGACATTTTAAAGGCACCCAGACAAACCAGCTTCAGAGAGTCATCAACCGCAGACTGGAAACCTTTAGCCCAGCATCCTTCTGATGTGAAAACAGCTGATTCCATAAAGCTTCACATACAGAAGACCTCCAGACCAGACTGTGTTTGAATCATGATACATATGCTGCATGAGACTGAGACTCTGCAGGAGCTTCATGTGCTCAACATTATTTTAATCCAGGAACATTGAGCTTAATAAGCATAAGTCATCTCCGGGAAACTGGTCCTTTGTGAATTAGTGGACAAACCATACAGTAAGTCCACCACAAACAGAACCAGTAAGTCTGCTGTGGTCATAGACCACAGGATCACACTTACAGCTGATGTTAAGATCTATCATTTTTAGTATGAAGTTTTAAACGGAGAGCACTAAATATAGGTGTAAATGGGGTCCAAAACACTTATGACCAGTTTGAGCTGTCTTAACTGAAAGCATCTTGCACTGACATATCTTAAAATATGTCAGTGCCATTGTTTTGTCTCAAGATGCCCACCTTTTTTCTAAAGCCGGGTGCACACTGTACGATTTATAATAGTCCTTTACGTCTGTTGCTTGTCAGACTGTATGAACATGATCCCTGCTGTAAGCCATGTCACACTGTAGGATCTCAGCTGTCAGACTGTACAGCAGTCAAGACGCATTATAAACATACGCACGCAAGAAGACTGGGACAGAGTTTATCCATCAAGCCATGACACGTTCAGTGTCTGCATTTACATGCGGGATAGAAATGGTGGCTAGCAAATAAAAAGTCTGTAGCATCGATCATCGCGTAAACGATTGGCCCTCTGGCTTGTCAATCACTGCTGTGACGTTCCTTGTGAGAGACGTGCGCGGATTGGCCCTCTGGCTTGTCAATCACTGCCGTGACGTTCCTTGTGAGAGACGAGCGCGGCTGCGCACTCCAGTAACTTTCCACACTCCACAGGCACCGCATGCAAGGTTTTTTTAGGAGACAGGAGTAACAACTGCAGATTAAGAGTTACATGCGGTGAGTCCGACATAATGAATCCACTAACACGACACAGCGAATGCCGGTGGTAAACACTCGTGTTCCAATACTCGTGCACGAGTTTTGGGAGGCGTTCCCTCGAAATTCTTACGCATGCGCTCATTTCAAAAACTCAGTAACAGTCTTTGGTTTCTCAGTCGACGAAAAGATCCTCTTTAGCACCTTTAAGTGCAGTGGTCATGTGAACATGTCAAACTAGCAATCACATACTATGCTATGGCCTATAGGATCAGACAAATCTTTTAGGATTCAAAAAATTTGTCTCAGATGGTCAAATCTTGGCCTAAATCGTATAGTGTGAACCTAGCTTAAGGCACGTTATAAATGTTCTAATTTAAATAAGGCCTATTCCTGGCTTAATCTAAGACCTGTCTGTGATACCAGGCCATTGTGATCCCAACATTCAACATCCTCTAAAACAGCAAAAGCCCACCTACTCAGTTGTCAATCAACCACTTCAAACAAAAGTTTAAACTTTGCTGGAAATGTGTGGATAAAATTATTAAAAGTTTGTGGTCATTAAGCAGTACAACTTTTTTTCTGAAGGATCATGTGACACTGATGGCAATGCTGAATTTTGAGCAGACATTACTGCAGTCTTCACACGAATATTACATTTTAAAATCTATTGAAATAGAAAACAGTTATTTAATCAAATAAATGCATTCTTGGAGAGCATAAGAGACTTCTTTCAAAAACATAAAAAAAGGTTTTGAACTGTAGTGCTGTCCTTCGACAGCACATGGAGCTGTGCATATAGTCTCAAAATGAGAGACTGTCCCCCTTGAAAAAACTTGATCACAAGTGGTCAAAAGAGGCCGCTACACATGTTACCACCACAAGTAAATGCCGATCAGCCTCTTCTGACCACTTGTTATCATCTGGAAACAGTGCCTAATAGAATAACAGCTTTTCAATCTGCTGCAATCTTTTTGGAAATTGATTTTGGAGCTTGTGGTTGTTTGTGAGTTTTTTTTTTTTTATAAAAGCACCTCTGGGTGCTTTTCAGTGTTGCAAACTGCTTTCAGTTGAATGTAGCTAAAACTGGTAGCTAAATGTCACTAGATGACATCATAATGGCAAATTCATTGATCTATATAAATATGAATGGAGGTCAGTGGGCAAAATAATAATCTAGATAAGGTTTATCCAAGAAGTTGCTAGATTTGTCCCTAAACTTTTGAAAAAAAGTCTCAAAAGGGGCAGGGAAGTCACAAAATGTAGTGACAAAATCCCTAAATTGGAAACACTGGTGCTTTTTCGAGTTGCGCTATTGGTGGACTGGCCACCTAAACTTTAATGAACTGTGAAGTATCAGTGGACTGTTGGAGATTGGGGTCGGTTGAGGTTGCTTAAGTTGATTTTTCGAAGGTTGCCTAGGGGTCTGAAGTGATTGGTTTGGCTCTAGAGGGGGGCAGTTAGTGATTTGGAGGGGTTGCTGGGCAGAGCGGGAGTGGGGGCAGTGATTTTCATTCTTAAATTCAGTGGGGTGCGTGCCTGAAGGCCTCTCTGTTGGAATTTATCCTTTTAGGCAGAGGTAGATATGAATGGCAAGCGTCCTCTGCCATTATGCTGCTAATAGGAAAGGTCAGAGGGCACATTTAACCCCTATTTCTTTTATCCTATGGAGCCCCTAGTTGATACACATTGTCATCTGCACGTTAGCATCCAACTGAGAGACTTGTTTTCTCATACTGACATATACACATGAAACAAACAGATACACATTGTTTGGTAACAGTACTCAAAGCTTTTCCCTAATGTTCATTCTATTGTTCAATTTATTCAAGATAAAGCCTGAACCGGCACCAGCAAGAATCAACAATACTAGTTTTCAGCCATACTTGTTAGGTTATGTTGGGTTAATGCAACACATTAGAATGGTAACTGCTATAGTAAGTCCTATTTTAACCTGATAAACAAGAGAAGCTAATTATGTTTCTTTGAACAAACTGAAAATATGAGGATGCCACTTATAAGTGCATTCTATTATTTTAATTTAAAAAATTGGAATATTTGAATTGGAATATAAAAATTGGAATTGGCACAACTCCCTCACATCTTCAGCACTCATACATCCCTATAAAAGAGCTTTACTACCACTGAATTTTACTGTGGGAACCAGGCACTTCTCACTGTACTCCTCCTCTAGCAACACCATAACATTTTGGATGCTGTTAGATCCAAAATTATTAATTTGGTGTCATGAGACCAGAGTATTGATTCCCAGAATCTATATTTTGTAAATATGGGCTTTGGAAATGGCTAACTGACTTTATTGTGCTTTGGCTACAGTAGGTAGTTCCAGTGAGAACAAAAACCATGCATGTGATTTCTGCAGGCTGCATCTTATCTCTGTGAGATAAACAGTCACTCTTTTCATAGCTTTTGCTAAATGAAAAATGAAAGCTTAAAATGAAGGCCTGATTATTTCAAGTCCATTGTTTTTTAATTTCTGTGTTACTTTTGCTATATTTTCACACTTAAAACAATGATTTGGTAATCCTCTTGTAGCACTGTCCTCTTTTGTGCTAAGAAATAAGTCTCCTGACTGTTCTCTCCCAAGTGGTTCCATTGTTGTCAGCATTAAGTCTGAGAATGATTCAGTGGGCTATCTAACACTTTTAATTGTCAAGAAATTACTTCTCTTTAAATGTTTTGGTTCAGCATACTTACCTGTTGATCAAACATTGCCTTAAACTTACACCAAAACATTTTTATTTTGTTTTATTTAGTAACTTTTAGGAGGGTGTACTCATTTTTGCTACACAATATTTTATCACCTTGATAAGAAAATCTTATTTTGTAATTGACATACTTCTTTGGTAATTGATTAAGCAGACTTGCTGGAACATTATATCTCTAAAGAACCCTAACATGTCTTCTAGTAACTGAGTAGTTACTGACTTTCAGAAGTTTCAGAGGGGGTGTACTCATTTATGCTGTGCACTGTATATGGCCTTACTCAAATAGCCTCTACACTCAATTACTATCCGAGAACACAGAGCTACACAGTCTTTAACATGTCTGACTCTGTTCTCCTGATTTGTGTTATATGGAAATGCCCTATTTAGTTGAGCAAGAGAGCGAAAATTTGAATATGTAGAGTTGCTCATGTGTCTCTTGCTCTCTTTGTGTTGGTATGAGCCTCTGACTGACCTGTCTAATTACTTAAATCACTTCTTGAAAGAAGAGACAGACAAAGTAGAACACTGTCAGGGGCATTGTGTATCTACATTTTTTTTGAGGAGGCACTAGGTCCTGGCTCATTTGGTGCCCTAGGCGAGATGATGAGAAAAAACTTTATTTATTTATGTAAGTACAAGATGTGTTAGACTAGTGGTGCTGTTTTTAATTAGAGTGCATAGGGACCCGGGTTCAAATCCAACTCAGTATATAAATTCGGAGTACAAACTTTTATTCAGCAAGGATGCATCAAATTGATATGGAGCCCCGCACATGACATGCAAGAAAAAAATTTAAAATCATGAGCACAATTTACAAACCCGATTCCAAAAAAGTTGGGACACTGTATAAATTGTGAATAAAAACAGAATGCAATGATGTGGAAGTTTCAAATTTCAATATTTTATTCAGAATACAACATAGATGACATATCAGATGTTTAAACTGAGAAAATGTATCATTTTAAGGGAAAAATAAGTTGATTTTAAATTTCATGGCATCAACGCATCTCAAAAAAGTTGGGACAAGGCCATGTTTACCACTGTGTGGCATCCCCTCTTTCTTTTATAACAGTCTGCAAATGTCTAGGGACTGAGGAGACAAGTTGCTCAAGTTTAGGAATAGGAATGTTGTCCCATTCTTGTCTAATACAGGCTTCTAGTTGCTCAACTGTCTTAGGTCTTCTTTGTCGCATCTTCCTCTTTATGATGCGCCAAATGTTTTCTATGGGTGAAAGATCTGGACTGCAGGCTGGCCATTTCAGTACCCGGATCCTTCTTCTACGCAGCCATGATGTTGTAATTGATGCAGTATGTGGTCTGGCATTGTCATGTTGGAAAATGCAAGGTCTTCCCTGAAAGAGACTACGTCTAGATGGGAGCACATGTTGTTCTAGAACTTGGATATACCTTTCAGCATTGATGGTGCCTTTCCAGATGTGTAAGCTGCCCATGCCACACGCACTCATGCAACCCCATACCATCAGAGATGCAGGCTTCTGAACTGAGCGCTGATAACAACTTGGGTTGTCCTTGTCCTCTTTAGTCCGGATGACATGGCGTCCCAGTTTTCCAAAAAGAACTTAAAATTTTGGTTCGTCTGACCACAGAACAGTTTTCCACTTTGCCACAGACCATTTTAAATGAGCCTTGGCCCAGAGAAAACGCCTGCGCTTCTGGATCATGTTTAGATATGGCTTCTTTTTTGACCTATAGAGTTTTAGCCGGCAACAGCGAATGTCACGGTGGATTGTGTTCACCGACAATGTTTTCTGGAAGCATTCCTGAGCCCATGTTGTGATTTCCATTACAGTAGCATTCCTGCATGTGATGCAGTGCCGTCTAAGGGCCCGAAGATCACGGGCATCCAGTATGGTTTTCCGGCCTTGACCCTTACGCACAGAGATTGTTCCAGATTCTCTGAATCTTTGGATATATTATGTACTGTAGATGATGATAACTTCAAACTCTTTGCAATTTTTCTCTGAGAAACTCCTTTCTGATATTGCTCCACTATTTTTCGCCACAGCATTGGGGGAATTGGTGATCCTCTGCCCATCTTGACTTCTGAGAGACACTGCCACTCTGAGAGGCTCTTTTTATACCCAATCATGTTGCCAATTGACCTAATAAGTTGCAAATTGGTCCTCCAGCTGTTCCTTATATGTACATTTAACTTTTCCGGCCTCTTAATGCTACCTGTCCCAATTTTTTTGCAATCGGGTTTGTACTAATTCGTTCCCTCGATTTATAAATCATGCGCATGATTTAGCCTAGGGATGGGCATTTCAAGCAAAAATAATATTCGAAAATCGCTGGGAATTATTCGATTATTATTCGAAAATCGCACCCCTCCCCCGCATGCACGCACGCATGCACACACGCATGCACACACAAACAGAGAGAGAGGGAGAGAGACCATTCACGCTTTCAGTATGATATTGATAAACTGTTTAATTCATTGCGGAATATGCTGTCTTAACTCAAGCCATATAATGATTGTAATGTGCTGAAACATATTAATATGTTCGTTAATATAAGTGAAAGTAAAATCCGCACGGTCATTCATAACGGTGCGAAGCAGAGCGAGCGTTTTCAATTAATTCCTACGTTGAGCTTCCGTAGGAATAAACTGAAAACGCTCGCTCTCCGCCAGTGGACACGCACCATGATTATGAATGACCGAGGGGATTTTACTTTCACTTTCAAATTAGCGCCATTTCGGGAGCGGTGACAATGATACCGGTGTTGTTCCTGAACACCGGCAACACCGACTATCGCAGCAAGCCTACCTCAAGCCATATTGATTTTAGGCTGCCTAAACTCGTTATAACATTGTGAACAGCCTGAATGACGGCACTTGTGTCGTGTGAACATTGATTTTAACGTCTCTGTTATGCCACGCTAGTCTGTGTTCTACTGTTGTCTAAGAGTTGATTGACAGCTTTTTAGGTGCGTTATTGGCCGCGCGCACCACTGTCTGTGAACGTGTCACCATTGAAAGCATGAGGATTTTTTAAGACGACAATCGCACAACCTATTCGATATTCTATAATTAAATCAACTAATCGAATATTCGAAAATCGTGACACATCCCTAATTTAGCCTACTATTTCTTTCCTGCATGTTGTGTCCAGGGCTCTGTAAATTGATCTTTAAATTGAATTAAAGGAATGCTGTTCTTTTGAACTTTATGTCAAATAATCCTGAAAAAAAAATGTATCATGGTTCCTACAAAATATTAAGCAGCACAACTATTTTCAGCATTGATAATAATAAGAAATATTTCTTGAGCAGCAAATCAGCTTATCAGCTTATTAGAATGATTGCTGAAGGATCATGTGACACTGAAGACTGGAATAATGATGCTGAAAATTCAGCTTTGCCATCATAGGAATAAATTAAATTAGGAACAATTTAACAATATTATTGTTTTTGTTATATTTTTGATCAAATAATCACAGCCTTGGTGAGTGTAGGCAACTTCTTTGAAAATATTAAGAAATCTTACCAACATCAAACCTTTGAACAGTAGTGTGTGTTGCATGAGGGTGGGTAGCTGATGACCTTCCATTTTATGACAAATGATCTGCAGAAAGTGCGACTTGTTTGGACATTAGACATGTGAATGGTGATTTTTGTCAAAGCGATTTAAATAAACATTTTATCTCACAATAATCGTTCAACTTGATTCTTTCTCTCTCTGTCTTTCAAAGTGCAAAGTGTCAGTGTTTGATGGTTCCAAATCCAAACACATTTACATATTGTATGTATACACAGAAAGAGATTTGTTGTGTATTAATTAATGTCTTATGTGTATTTCACAATGAAGACAGCATTTCAGACATGATGTGATTAAATAAAAGGTATCCCTTCCATTTCAACGTTAAATGTGCACAGTCAAATTACTTGTCACTGGAACTTTGTCAAGTTACATCAAGCGTGGTTAGTCTATTAGCACAGTAGGACATATGTGGCAGGGAAGCTCCCATAGTATAAACAAGGATATATAAACAATGTTTTGTGTACGCATGTAGGCTTATGTATGCACACTCACATAGAAATATGATAGGATATATTTGATGTAAAAAAAAAAATTATGTAGTCAAACCACACATGAGCGTCTCAATGCACATTTCTTGAAATTAGACATCTAGTTATCCTTAGTAAGTATAATGAGCACAATTTTCTCCCACCAGACTTTGCTCTCTTACCCATTGCTTTTGAAAATTTAATGGTGACACCAAAGAAAAAGCAGCACATAACAGCTGTTGACTTTTGTTAAAGCAACTTTAGCATCTTCTGATTTTAGTTTTTATGAGACACATCAAGTCCAGCAGAATTTTACCGCCTGGCACAACATCATCACGCAAATGAACTTTACATTTGCATATAACATGAAAATAATAGATCAAAATAATAGATATCCATTTTGTGCGAGATTGTGTAATTTGTGTGCCAGCGGAATGCACGTTTGGAGGAGTGTTATTTGAGCATTAAATTAAAGAGGAAGAGTGTTTGTGTATATATGAGTATGTGAAAGATGAATGAACGTTGAGGTCAGTGTGTCGTGGGATACGGTACCTACCAAACGGTACTGGGTGGTCTCTACAGTCTCTTTAACTCAGCACGTTTCTCTTAAGCACTCTAAGCCTGTTCAACAGCCACGCTAATTAACCAGAATAATTCTAATCTCTCTTACAGTTAGGCTTTTTATGTGTTTACCTTCTTAATCTTCATCTTGGCATCACTAGAAATTGGGGTCAGTGGAATACAACCAGGGTCCCCTAAGCTTAGGGCTCAGCTCTATGTTATGTGTCAAAAACACTCGCCCCATATGACCCGGTCCAGTCTGAGCCGGGCTCGATGCTAACGTACTGATCTGGGATTGGGTTCCCGCTAAGCTGGGGGTCTTGTTTTGACAGATGATAAGATTACATTTCTCACCATCTTTCAAAAACACATTTGTCCAGCCGCAATGAGAGCCGTGTTAGCTAAGCAGAAGTGAGAGGGAAAATAAACAGGGCAATAACAATGAGTGATAGGCTTGAGGGAAAAAAAAAGAGGAATAGAGAAAGACAGGCCAGGGTTTAAAGGAAAAATGCTAAGTTAGAAAACAGTAATTGTTTGTTGAGTAAGCAACTAACTGCTTAATTGTAGTAATCCTCTGATAACCTTTGCAAAGTTATATCTAAAAGCCCTCAGCCATGGATTTAGTCACATTGGAAAACACTGCATTGTATTTGAAACATCATGTTTGTCTAGAAATATCAGGTACATGTCTTAAAAAGACCAGAAAAAAATGCAAAAGCGCCCAGATAAGAAGCCCACGAGAAGACTTTTAAACATGCATTTCTTATGGACCTATTCACAACCAAAATATACTATAGAAAAAGGTTTTGGTAACACTTTACAATAAGGTTTCATTAGCTAACATTAGTTAACTACTTTAGTTAACATGAATTAAGAATGAAAAATACTTCTACAGCATTTATGGTAACACTTTACAATAAGGTTCATTAGTTAAACATTAGTTCATGTACTAACTAACGTGAGCTAACCATAAGCAAAACATTTGTTACTGTGTTTACTAATCTTCGTTAACATTAGTTAATGAAAATACAGTTGTTCATTGTTTGTTCATGTTAGATCACAGTGCATTAACTGTTAACAAGATTTTATGTTTAAATTAACATTAACAAAGATTAATAAATGCTGTATAAGTGCAGTTCATTATTAGTTCATATTAGTTAATTAATGTTAACTAATGAACCTTATTGTAAAGTGTTACCACATTTATTAATCTAAATTAATGTTAATTTCAACATTTACTAATACATTATTAGAATCAAAAGTTGTGTTTGTTAAAGCTGCAGTCTGCGATTTTTCCTCTTTGTCGCCATCTCTTGTTTAAAACCTGCAATTGCAGTCATATGCGGAACAGTTATCTGTACGTGCGTTGTGCCTCGGCACGGCTCGTCAGCGCGGATGAATCTAATGCTTGCTGTCAGTCACAGCACCGGTGTGGATACTGAACTTCAGAATCACAGATTCTACATCTAGAAAGAATGACCAATATAAGAATTTTCACTGGAAAATATCATCTGAACAAGTAAGTAACATGTTTGCCACTTTTGTTCTGACTAAGTGAGGGGAAAATCATTATGCCTAAAATAAATCGCGCTGCTAATGATGATTAAATCTAACGATTGCTTAGCTCGGATCACGTCAAACCGTGCAAGTTATTATTACTTTTATATTGTTCTCAAATTGTTAATGTTAACAACATCAGCATTTAAATGTCATATCTATTTAATTTTGATTTAGATCAATTTGCAAACCATTGGATAGAGGTTTATTTGCTTGTCCTTCATCATTTTGTAAATTTTTTTTATGTAGTATTTGGCTTTCTACATCTCTAAGTTTATGACAGATGAAAGACTAGCAGCATTGAGCCTCCTATTAGAGTTTTTTTTTTTTTTTTTTTTTTTTCCCAGACTAGCTAATATGCATTTTTTTTTCAAATATTTGATTTGTTTTATTCTTGGTGTGAACCTTTAGTATGGAAACCTGTTTCTACCTCAGGTAATAAAATTCAGATAAGTAAACAAGTTTATTGAGTTATATAGAAATAATGTGATATGTTAAGCTGCAATTTTGAAATATAGTTTGGAATAGTTAGAAATACAGTTAGGAGATATATAATTGCATTTACGAGAAATAGCTATGGTTTAAAGATATCGTAATTCACTTTTTTTTAGGCAGAAACAACTTTAGTGATGTTTTTAAGATAAGCAAACACTCTAAATATGACATTTTCCAGATGACTACATACATTGAGCCATCAGGAAAAAAACTCCTGAGAACATTTACCATTTAGTAAGATCTTGTTTTATCATGAATTGATTAATCAAGAGAGAAGACGGTTATGCAGAGAGCTAGAGTTGGCCAGACTGATGTTCTTGCCTTGCACACGTCTGCTTATTGTAAGAAAAACCCACTGTTCTGAGTTGGTTTTGAACATTCCCTGTAGTATGTCTGAACAAAAAAAAGAAAAGGCAAGGTCGCATTCCTCAGAGGCGTGTGTTGACTCTTCTGGACAGCTGGAAACTACAGTCTCTTCCATTTAAAAACACAGGCCAAATGGCTGCCAAAAGGAAAGGTTTGAAAATGACAAATAATGATAGGAGCAGGAAAGGAAAGTGAGAGAGAGAGGAGAATTAAGAGAAGGGAGACTTAAGCCTTTTGTCAGGGAGCACTCAGTGTGAAATACTAAAGGCAGCATTAGTAAGCCTTGGTTGCCTCTCTGGCTTAAATTTGAGCATTAGCTGCTCTGTTTATTGTTTGCTGGGCTTAAGCCCCTTTTGCCATGGTAGATATAACAATGTTTCCCAAGCATTTCTTCAATATTAATATCAAGGCATTTTCATTTTTTTCACATACTGTTTGCAAACTGCATAAAAAAAAATTCTTAATCAATATTATTGTATTGTTCTGCATAAAAATGTCTCAGCATCACAGCAAGATTGAACAAGGTCTATGCTTAAAGCTGCAGTACGCGGCTTTTTCCTCTTTGTCACCATCTCTTGTTTAAAACCTGCAATTGCAGTCATATGCGGAACAGGTATCTGTACGTGCGTTGTGCCTCGGCACGGCTCGTCAGCGCGGATGAATCTAATGCTTGCTGTCAGTCACCGCACCGGTGTGGATACTGAACTTCAGAATCACAGATTCTACGTCTTGAAAGTATGACCAATATAAGAATTTTCACTGGAAAATATCATCTGAACAAGTAAGTAACATGTCTGCCACTTTTGTTCTGACCAACTGAGGAAAAAAGCATTAGGCCTACAATAAATCGTGCTGCCAATGATGATTAAATCTAACGATCATTTAGCTCGGATCATGCCAAACCATGTAAATTATTATTACTCTTATATTGTTCTCAAATTGTTATTGTTAACAACATCAGCATTGCGTGACTGTAGATTTCAATTTCTGTAGTCACTCCACAGTCCAAGTCTTTTGCTTTTTGGCTACGGGTGAATCTCCAGTTGTCACTGATGATTGTCATTTGGATCTTTCTGGATTACAATCCGCCATCAAAATGATAAGTTTAATTATTTCAGCTGCTGTGAGAAAAGGCTATAAATGTGCCGCTACCAGCAGCATCCTCACATGATAAAACTGACTAGCCTCTCGACGGGACTCCTTCCTTTCTGTTTACGGACGTGACTTAATGACGCACAGAAGAACTGCTGCATGCTCAAATATCCCGCGGAAATCCGCCAGGTCGCTCTTATTATAAAACATTATTACAAGCTTACTGTTGTGAATAGAGGCAAGAAAAGTTGCAGACTGCAGCTTTAAAGGTGCCCTAGATTCAAAATTTGAATTTACCTTGGCATAGTTGAATAACAAGAGTTCAGTACATGGAAAAGACATACATTACATAAAACTCCATTTCTTTCTCTTTAGTAAATCTCATTTGTTTAAAAGACTTCCGTAAAACACGCGGATCTCAACATAACACCGACTGTTACTTACTTTAATATTTGCATATGCCAGCCCATGTTCCCAACATTATAAAAGGCATTAGACAAGGGCAGCCAGTAATGTCTGGATCTGCACAGGTGAATCTACAGACTAGGTAAGCAAGAACAATAGCGAAAATGGCAGATGGAGCAATAATAACTGACATGATCCATGATATCATGATATTTTTAGTGATATTTGTAAATTGTCTATCTAAATGTTTCGTTAGCATGTTGCTAATGTACTGTTAAATGAGGTTAAAATTACCGTCGTTTCTTACTGAATTCACGGAGACAAGAGCCGTCGCTATTTTCATTTTTAAACACTTGCAGTCTGTATAATGCATAAACACAACTTCATTCTTTATAAATCTCTCCAACAGTGTAGCATTAGCCGTTAGCCACGGATCACAGCCTCAAACTCATAGAGAATCAAATATAAACATCAAAATAAATACTATACTCACATAATTCGAAGCATGCATACAGCATGCATGACGAACATCTTGTAAAGATCCCCTTGAGGGTTATATTAGCTGTGTGAACTTTGTAAATGTCCTGTACTATAATCGAGAGCTCGTGTGGCAGGGAGCACGTGAATTAAAGGGGCGGCGCGCTGAAAAACTCAGTGCATAGTTAATGATGCCCCAAAATAGGCAGTTAAAAAATTTATTAAAAAAAATATATGGAGTATTTTGAGCTGAAACTTCACAGACACATTCAGGGGACACCTTAGACTTATATTACATCTTGTGAAAAAGCATTCTTGGGCACCTTTAATATATAAATGATAATATAATAATATACTGTATAATATAATAATAAGTAATAAATATAAAGTATATCACAGCAAGATTGAACAAATGTAACACACATAGGCTATTAAGAGCTGTGAATTAGAATTAGGTATGGCAAAATGGCTCAATAGCGCCACCTACAAAATTTTAATTAAGTGCCCTTTGTGCTACATTTCACGTACAAGTATGAAATTCGGTAGACACATGTAATGGCCCAATACCTACCAAAAAGGGTGCAAAATCTGAAAATCCAACAGGAAATGAGATATTTTGAATTTTCTCTGAAAATTTTTGTAGTTTTTGGCATTTCCAGATGTTGTACTTTAACAAACTCCTCCTAGAGCTTTAATTAGGTCAACATCATATTTGGGCCGGCAAATCTTAAGGCCTTTGCTACGTTAAATTGCAAAGATCTAGAATTTTCGCTGAAGGTCGTGTCTGTGGCGGCCTAACAAAGTGCGATGTTTCGCCATGAAACTGGAAGTTGTTCTAACTCGGACATACAATGTCTGATCTGCCCCAAACTTCATGAGTTTTATTAGTGTACTTGCCTGAAGACATCTACATGCCAATATTCAGTTATAGTCATAGCACCACCTGTGGGCAGCAGGAAATTACGTTTTACACTGTGATTAACTCCTCGTAGAGATTTAAGCATATCAACATCATATTTGGTCAGACTAATCTTAAGGCCTTAGCTATGTTAAACTGTGACGATGTTGAGTTTTTGTTGAAGGGCGTGTCCGTGGCGGCCTGACAAAGTCTCATGTTTTGCCATGAAAGAGGTTGTTGGAGAGGCTTTGAAAGCTAGGCATATAACGTTCAACCTGCCCCAAACTTCTGTATTGCATTTGAAATCGTGAGTTTCTTTGGCCATTGTGTATATGGGTTTGTGTTCATGCATCTGTGTATTTGTGTAAACTGTTTAGCAGTGTAATGTGTCTCATCTTTCATACGCTAATGAACTCAGCACTACAGTGCACAAGCAGCGATCAGCTACCTTTGTCAACGTCACTTTAGTGAGCATGCATGTCTTGAAATGATAGCAAAGTCACAGCCTCTTTGTGTTGATTTTCTCATTTACATCAACAAGAATGAAAATATTGGCCTAGCTTTGACCAAACCAGAAATAGAAAGCTTTCTTCAAGCATTAGTGGTGCTGTCTGTATATTTGTGTACATGTAACTCTGCACTTCCTCTGTTTAAAACGAAATAATCGTGTCTTCAAGAGATTGTGTCTGGAAGATGTCTTTTATCTTAGTGTAAAACTTGTGAAAACAGCATCAAATCCGGTCGCAGAGATGAGACTTTCACAGGGTCAGTGAGGATTCCAGCAGAGTGTAACAGCCACTCAGATGTAAACTGATCTCACATCAGTCTGACATTGAGAGAGACTGTAATAGGATCAGTCCTGCATTTAAACATGTGGTTTGTGAAGCCAAAACACACACATTGGGGTTTTTATGCTGATTTGGTGCTCAAGAAACAATTCTTATTATTTACTTATTATGAAAACGGTGTACTATTTAATATTTTTATGGAACCATGATCATTTTTTTTCAGGATTCTTTGATGAATAGAAAGTTCAAAAGAACAGCATTTATTTGAAATATAAATCTTTTGTAACATTATAAATATCTTTACTGTCACTTTTGGTGCTTTTGTTTAATGCATACTTGGGTGAAAGTATTAATTTCTTTAAAAAAAATACACTATTGACCCCAAACTTTTGCATTTTACATTTTTTAACATGCATACAGTTTACATACTCATAAGTGAGGTATAAATATGTAAACCACATATACAAAGGCACTGCTGGTGGATCTTCACCATCCTCATGTCTCTATACAGAAATGAGGAGGTGATATTGTAAAGCTTATGCAATAACACCTCCAGCTAAAGCAGAATAACGAATGATATCAGAGCTTATGCAATACACTGGACAGATACTGCGGTAAAAACTGAACACCTGAAATGCAGCTGACTTCTGGCAAAAGAACAGAGAGTATGTATGTGTGTCAGGTGAATGATTGGCCCTGAAGCTTTGTCTGTTCGTAAGTCTTTGCAAACTTAGAGAGTGTAACATATTTCAGATCAGCTCGGCTTTGTCATCACATCACATAGGAGAGAAATGATTTATTGAACAACTTGGAGGAAAAGATTTGAATACTTTTTGGCATGTGCCATGGCTGACTTAAGGCTGTTATTTTATAGCAACAGTGAGGAAATATATTAGAAGATTCATTTGCTGAAATTGTGTGCATGTTTGAGGGACAGAAATACAGTGTGTGTGTGTGTGTGTGTGTGTGTGTGTGTGTGTGTGTGTGTGTGTGTGTGTGTGTGCGTGCGCGCCCAGGTGAAAAAAAAGTACACTTCTATAATGTACTAAAAGTGCTCTATTTTCACGCACTAATTTTATACTTAATATACTACAAATTCTCCTTTAGTACTTCTTAGGATCATCTTAAGAACATCTAAGTGTACTCAACTGTGCCATTTTGAGACACCATGAAATATGAATAATATATTATCTCAGTATTTAAAAAATATATTTAGCTACCACTTTTGGTACACTATGGGTTCAAATGTACTATAAGTGGTATCTAAATACATTTTTTAAATACAGAGATAGTATATTAAAAGCACATTTTAGTTCATATTTCATGATGTCTCAAAATAGCACAGTTGAGTACACTTAGATGTTCTTAAGAAGTACTAAAGAAGAATTTTTAGTATATTAAGTACAAAATTAGTGCACGAAAATAGAGCACTTTAAGTATATTGTGTCCTTTTTTTCACCTGGGGGGGTGTGTGTGTGTGTGTTGCAGACTTTCATGTGTGGTTGACATGTACTCTCAAGCGGTAACTGAACATGTAAAGACGCATCACGTTAATGATGTAGCTCCAAGGTTAAGTTTGTCAAACACATAATGAATAATATAGAATGTGAGAGGTTGAATTCAACATCACCCCTTCATTTGTATGGCTCATGTATTTCCATATTCATATTTTTACACGTTTTCATATTCTTTAACTATATCTGCAGTGACTCCATGGAAACCACATCAGAGTGAGAAGCGCTATAGAGGGCTGAAATTATGATTGAGAGAAATCTCTGACTTGCTCTGTAATAATAATGAAAGTTGATTTGAGGATTACTTAGCTATTCATCCATTCAGTCTTGGTAATGAGACATTGCCAAGAAGAGCAATTAAAACGTGCAGATGATAAAGAACGAGTATCGGAGACGAGTTGAATGAGAAAAAAAGCATAGGAGAGAAGCGGGCATCTATCTAATCTGTTAATTCTTTAATTACTTCTATAGATCACTGATGAAATAGTGGCTTGGGATCTGAAGTTCATTTGAGGATCTGGGCAAGCTTATAAATGCATTATACATCATGTGAAATGAATCCGTATGCACTTAAGCATATAAGGAATAATTTAAAGGGTTAGCTCACCCCAAAATGAAAATTCTGTAATTAATTACTCACCCTTATGTTGTTCCAAACTCGTAATACTTTTGTTCATCTTCGGAACACAAATGAAGATATTTTTGATGATCTGAGAAACGTCTGTTTCTCCATTAACTGCCTTTGCAACTGACACTTTGATGCTTCAAAAAGTTCATGATGAGATCATAAAACTAATCCATATGAATAAAGCAGTTTAGTCCAAATGTTCTGAAGAGACTATCGCTTTTTATGATGAAAAGATTTAATTTAGGCTTTTAATCACATGTAAAAATTGATCAGCGAACACAAGCAGAAGCTCAATCGAACATGAATAACGCAGAACATGAAGAACAAACCTCTTCAGGAAGCTCATTGAAGACTGAACCTCATTGGTTACGCAGCGCGTTTGAGCTTCCGGAAGAGGTTTGTTCTTGTGCGTTATTATTCATGAGCTTCTGCTTATGTTCTCTGATCAATGTGTACATGTGAGTAAAAGCCTAAATTAAATCTTGGATTAGTTTTCCGATCTCTTTATGAACTTTTCGAAGCCTCAAAGTGTCAGTTGCAAAGGCAGTCAATGGAGAGACGGACATCTCTCAGATTTCATCAAAAAGATCTTAATTTGTGTTCTGAAGATGAATGAAAGTCTTACGAGTTGTAATGACATGAGGGTGAGAAATTAATGACATCATTTTCATTTTGGGGTGAACTAACGCTTTAAAGTTAGTCACAGTCAGTCATTATCACATAATAAACCCCGAGAGGTTTTAAACGATGACCAATTGGTACTAAGGAGCCCAAAGTGTGCCAAGAAAATATCCCCTACACCATTACGCCACCAGCAGCAGCCTGAACTGATACAAGGAGATGGATCTATGTTTTCATGTTTGAGTCAAATTCTGACCCTACCATCTGAATGTCGCAGCACAACTGAATGAGACTCATCAGACCAGGCATCGTTTTTCAATCATTCATTGTAAATTTTGATGAGCCCGTGTGAATTGTCGCCTCAGTTTCCTGTCCTTAGCTGACAGCAGTGTCACCTGGTGTGGTCTTCTGCTGCTGAAGTCCATCTGCTTCATGATTTGACGTGTTGTGCATTCAGAGATGCTCTTCTGCACACCTCAGTTGTAACAATTTTTTTTCAGTTACTGTTGCCTTTCTATCTGCTCGAATCAGTCTGGGCATTCTCTACTGACCTCTGGCATCAACAAGGCATTTTCGACCACAGAACTGCCACTCACTGGATATTTTCTCTTTTTTCAGACCATCCTCTGTAAACCCTAGAGATGGTTCTGCATGAAAATCCCAATAGATCAGCTCTTTCTGAAATACTCAGACCAGCCCGTATGACCGAACAACCGTGCCACATTCAAAGTCACTTACTGAGCAGGACAGACAAACAGAAGATGCCTTTGTATTTGTAGGTGTCTCTGATTTATTTCTGTTCATTTATTATGTATTAAATATTATTAACCTAATTAGCTAAGTCATTGCCTTCATCACGGACAGCAAACCAGACCAGTCTAACTTCATTCGACTCAAGGTTATGAATGTGAACTCATGAGTAATGAATTATCCATAATAACATTTCACTCCCTCTGTCTTTTCTCTCTTAAGCACTGAATGATGATGACAATATAACAAGTAAAACTATGTTGTTTGTGCTATACACCCAGGGTCAGATGGAGTTACACCTAACACACACACACAAACACATGTGTAGCTGCAGAGATGAATATCTCACAATTCTGTTAAAAAGCAGAACAAAATGTATTTTTCCACTGAGGCTCTCTATGGAGAGACAGAAAGAGAGGACTGTCGAAAGATGAGAGAGTAAGAGATGTGGCAGAGTCAGGGTGGAGATGTTAATCCGATGAGGTAAAACTGTCACATACCAAATATCTTTTAATCCATCCATGATGAAGACACAGACATGAAGGAACTCTTACGTATATAGACTGACTGTCTCTTTACAGACAGACTCACACTGACTCATTTCCACACACACGGGACGCTTGTCACATTACATCAAGGCAGATGTGTTCTAGCTCTCCACTTAAGTGTCTAAATATTTTGTCTTTTTCTCATATGCACACCCACACACACGTTGGTGCACATATCATTATGAGGACATTCCATAGGCGTAATGTTTTTTATACTGTAAAAACTGTATATTCTGTACCATAACCGTAAACATACTCATCACAAAGAACTTTCTGTATTTTTACATTTTTAATAAAACATTGTTTAGTGTGTTTTTTAAGTAATTTACAGTGGGTACGGAAAGTATTCAGACCCCCTTACATTTTTCACTCTTTGTTATATTGCAGCCATTTGCTAAAATCATTTAAGTTCATTTTTTTCCCTCATTAATGTACACACAGCACCCCATATTGACAGAAAAACACAGAATTGTTGACATTTTTGCAGATTTATTAAAAAAGAAAAACTGAAATATCACATGGTCCTAAGTATTCAGACCCTTTTCTGTGACACTCATATATTTAACTCAGGTGCTGTCCATTTCTTCTGATCATCCTTGAGATGATTCTACACCTTCATTTGAGTCTGTGTTTGATTATACTGATTGGACTTGATTAGGAAAGCCACACACCTGTCTATATAAGACCTTGCAGCTCACAGTGCATGTCAGAGCAAACGAGAATCATGAGGTCAAAGGAACTGCCTGAAGAGCTCAGAGACAGAATTGTGGCAATGCACAGATCTGGCCAAGGTTACAAAAAAATTCTGCTGCACTTAAAGGGTTAGTGCACCCAAAAATGAAAATTATGTCATTAATGACTCACCCTCATGTCGTTCCAAACCCGTAAGACCTCCGTTCATCTTCGGAACACAGTTTAAGACATTTTAGATTTAGTCCGAGAGCTTTCAGTCCCTCCATTGAAAATGTATGTGCAGTATGTGACTGATGTCACATGGACTACTTTGATGATGTTTTTATTACCTTTATGGACATGGACAGTATACCATACATACATTTTCAATGGATGGAAAGAAAGCTCTTGGACTAAATCTTAAACCCAATTGAGCATCTCTGGAGAGACCTAAAAATGGCTGTCCACCAACGTTTACCATCCAACCTGACAGAACTGGAGAGGATCTGCAAGGAGGAATGGCAGAGGATCCACAAATCCAGGTGTGGAAAAACTTGTTGCATCTTTCCCAAAAAGACTCATGGCTGTATAAGATCAAAAGGGTGCTTCTACTAAATACTGAGCAAAGGGTCTGAACACTTAGGACCATGTGATATTTCAGTTTTTCTTTTTTAATAAATCTGCAAAAATGTCAACAATTCTGTGTTTTTCTGTCAATATGGGGTGCTGTGTGTACATTAATGAGGAAAAAAAATGAAATTAAATGATTTTAGCAAATAGCTGCCATATAACAAAGAGTGAAAAATTTAAAGGGGTCTGAATACTTTCCGTACCCACTGTAAATTACTAGGACTCAGGAAATGTCCTCATAAACCACATTTACATTGTAATACCCATGTCATTATACAAATTTGTGCCTTCATAAATCATTCAAACACACACAGCATATCAGAGTTCACCTCAGTTATGTGAAGGACTCACAGTTGGGCCCAAATTTCTGAGAGCACACTAAAAAAAATGTCAAAATATAATGGAATTAAACAAATAAATGTAATCATGCTTTTTTTTTTTTTTTTTTTTTGAGATTCTGGAATTATCTTTTTTAGATCAGTAATCAAATATTTGTGACCTTGAGCACATGAACTGCCAAATGTATCAGTGCAATATAGTTTTCAGACAATATTAGATATTTTTCCTATAGACTGATATTTGATATTTAATTGTGTGTGTTGATTTCTATATTTACATTTAGATTATCTTTGCTGTCTAACACTTGCTTAAAACTTTAAATTCAGTTTTAAGCAGCCCAACAGAAGAAAATAGTGTCATTATTTAGCTCAATTCAGTTCAGTGTTGATTTAATCCAGTTCAATATCAAAGATGTTGCAAAGTTCAGTTCATAAGTTAGCTTTGAAGCAGCTAAAGCACATAACTAAACATCTGTATAGTTTTCAGAAGGAATGTATAAACACTTGTAAAATTTGAGAAAATGCTGACATCTGAGCCATTTCTGTGAAATTTGTACTGAAGTTTCACTGTATTTCTGTGTGAGTATGTATATAAAATTATTACCAGTCTCAGAACAGGACGAAAGCCAAGGTGTGTGAGATCAAGGAGGTTTCTGGATCCTGTACCTTTTGAGCAGAGGCTGCCAAACAATAAATCAGTCAAAGCATTATTTCTATCTCAAGGTGTGTTGATATTTTCCGTTTGGGAAGTGAATTATTTATTATCTTGAAGTTTACCATGAGAGATTGCTTTCAGCACATTTCTTTTCAAATGTACAGTCTATATTCAGCAACCGTGTGCGAAATCATCTCCCCAAATAGAGAGGCGCACATAACATTGTCAATTTATATTACCCCCTGCATAGCGGCTGGTGCCGGAGGGAGGGTGGGAGAGCGAACGAGTGAGTGAGAGAGAGAGAGAGAGAATTAAGGAGAGAGAAGATAAAAAAGGGACATCTTCCTCTTCTCTTTTTTATGGAATGTGTAGTTGTTTGGCTGAAAATTGTGCAGCGGTGATGGCCGTAGCTACATAAATCATAGCTCCATAACTTCAGTAATGAAGAAACTGCCGGGAAGGGTAGAGAAAAAAATCCATTTAATGTCAAGGACGCAGTGGCAGAGGGTGTGTTGGTGTGTGTGTGCGTTCGTATGTGTGTGTCTGTGTGTGTAAAGAGAGTCCGTTTGATTTATGGGCCCAATCTTGAGCAGTCCTTGGCAGTGTGATGCATAAAACTCTTATCTGCAGTGTTTTTGTGTGTGTGTGTGTGTGTGTGTGTGTGTGTGTGTGTGTGTGTGCTCGTTCGTGTGGGTCTTTGTCAACTCATCCTTAGAACATTTAGTGTGTTTGTTGCCTATAAAATACAACTCCCATGAGAGATTCATTACAGTCACTGAATCTTCCCTGGCTATAGGTGTAAACAACAATAATATACAAAACAAACTGCACAGCTCAAACTTTTTGATTACCCTAACAAAAACCACAAATTGGCTGTATGGAAAAAGGAAGAGACAAACAATAGACAGACAGAGCACATTAAGCATAGATGGGGTAATGATTATGAACAAAAGATGCAGGTAGGCATGCATCACAGCTGTTTCTCTTTCAAGGATGTTTAATTACTAGTTATTTCGTTAAATCTGCCCTGTGTCTTTTTGGAAATAATGCCCCTGCCCAATAATAAGTAGCTATTTCAACACATTTTTGAAAACAAACTGTTTATGTTGTTCAAATTTTTGTGTGTTATATCACTATATGTAATATTATTGGCCCTATTTGTTTTTTGTTATCTGAAAAGTATAGGAAAAGTATAGGAAAAGGATGGAAAGAGAGACAGACATCTTGAGCACTACAGGTAAGCCAACTGACATTTTTCCAAATAGCCCTATATTAATTATATTATATTATATTAAACTTTGAAAAGAGAGAAAATGTATGTATCTGTAATTATATAGAAATGCTTTAAAGGGTTAGTTCACCCAGAAATGAAAATTATAACATAATTTACTCACCTAGGTGTATATGATTTTTTTCCTTTCAGCCAAACCCAATCAGAGTTTAAAAAAAAAAATAAAAATCCTGGCTCTTCCTAGCTTTATAATAGGAGTGAATAGTAACTGAGTTTTTGAAGCCTAAAAAAGTGCACCCATCCATCATAAAAGTAATCCATATCGCTCCAGGGGGTTATTAAAGGCTTTCTAAAGTGAAGCAATGCGATTTGTAAGAAAAACATCACTATCTAGTAATCACTAGCTTCCGGTAACGTCCGTCCATATGTTCACGAGATGTAGGAGTAGCGTAAGCTTAAAGGTGATAGAGAGGATTTTTTCGTTGACTGAGAATCCAAAGACTGTTACTGAGTTTTTGAAATGAGCGCATGCGTAAGAACAACCCCCCCTCCTTCGAAGGAACGCCTCCCAAAACTCGTAAACACTCGTATTGGAACACGAGTGTTTACCACCGGCATTTGCTGTGTTGTGTTAGTGGATTCATTATGTCGGACTCACCGCAGGTAACTCATAATCTGCAGTTGTTACTCCTGTCTCCTGACAAAAACATTGCATGCGGCACCTGTGGAGTGTGGAAAGTTACTGGAGCGCGCAGCCGCGCTCGTCTCTCACAAGGAACGTCATGGCAGTGATTGACAAGCCAGAGGGCCAATCCGCGCACGTCTCTCACAAGGAACGTCACGCAGTGATTGACAAGCCAGAGGGCCAATCGTTTACGCGATGATCGCATAAACGATTGGCTGATGTTTTTAAGGCCCTACCTCGTGCACAGATGATGTATATTAATATTATTACTTTCAGTGCACCTAATAAATAGTCTTTTATCAGTTAGTAAAGACAGTTTCAAGTAATATGGCAAAAATGTATTAAACAAAACATCCTCTTTAGCACCTTTAAGTGAGAGTAGACGCCTCTCGCGGTTCAAACAAATAGGGCTGGGCAACAGACATTTCTCTTTAAAAATTCTTGTTTTAAACTTCTAATTTGTTACCGATGTATTATGTTTTACTCTATCTTCTGCGCTTCCACTTTTGTCAGTGCGTCATGCGTCAGGTCAAAGTTCACTCTTCCACCGGAATTGACTCACATATGGAAGCCAGTGATTCTAGTTTATTAAGTTGGATGGATATGGATATTTTTCTTACAAAAATGCATCGCTTCAGTTTAGAAGGCCTTTATTAACCCACTTGAGTTGTATGGATTACTTTTATGATGGATGGATGTACGTTTTTGGCCTTCAAAATCAGTTACTATTCACTCCCATTATAAAGCTTGGAAGAGCCAGGGCAGGACATTTTTTAATATTACTCAGATTGTGCTTGGCTAAAAGAAGAAAGTCATATACACCTAGGATGGCTTGAGGGTGAGTAAATTACGGGATAATTTTCATTTTTGGGTGAACTAACCCTTTAATACTACTGTATTTGTTTGTCAAAAGTACATAAACCCTTAGAGGACATACATTATTTCAGTTACTGCCTTGTTTTGTTGTGATTTCAAGTTTCTTGATCACAATACTTTTTACACAATACCATTTAAAAGATTAAGGTCAGTAGGATTTTTTTAAAAGAAATCTTACTGACCTCAAACTTTTGAACTGTAAATATATGTGTATGTACAGTATATATAATATTTTACCAAAGCTCTAAGTAGTAGTCGCATACAACAGGTGTTAACAACAACAACAACATGTTATTCAAGCACTTTCCTTTGTTGATGTTCCATGTACAGTTGCATTGGGAACCCCTTGCAGAATCTGTGAAAATGTGAATAATTTTAACAAAATAAGAGAGATCATACAAAATGCATGTTATTTTTTATTTAGTACTGTCCTGAGTAAGATATTTTACATATAATCCACAAGACAAAAAAGTAGCTGAATTTATTAAAATAACTTGTTCAAAAGTTCGGAAACCATTGGTTCTTAAAGGGTTAGTTCACCCAAAAATGAAAATTATGTCAATAATGACTCACCCTCATGTCGTTCCAAACCCGTAAGACCTCCGTTCATCTTCGGAACACAGTTTAAGATATTTTAGATTTAGTCCGAGAGCTTTCTGTCCATCCATTGAAAATGTATGTGTGGTATACTGTCCATGTCCAGAAACGTAATAGTCCATGTGACATCAGTGGGTTAGTTAGAGTTTTTGAAGCATCTAAAATACATTTTGGTCAAAAAACAACAAAAACTACGACTTTATTCCGCATTGTATTCTCTTCCGGGTCTGTTGTTCATCCGGGTTCACGACTCCTCAGTGAACCGCAGATCTACGACTGTTTTTATGTTTTGTGATGGTTTTTCGTGAGTCTCTTGTTTGTCCTGAGCAGTTAAACTGAGCTCTGTTCTTCAGAAAAATCCTCCAGGTCCTCCAGGTTCTTCAGTTTTCAAGGATTTTTTGCATATTTGAACCCTTTCCAGCAGTGACTGTATGATTTTGAGATTCATCTTTTCACACTGAGGACAACTGATGGACTCAAACTCAACTATTAAAAAAGGTTCAAACATTCACTGATGCTCCAGAAGTTAACACGGTGCATTAAGAGTCGGGAGGTGAAAACCCTTTTTAATTTAAAGATCAAGGTAAATTGTACTTAATTTGTCTTCTGGGAAACATGCAAGAATCTTCCATTGCTTCCGAAGGGAAGTACTAAATAAAAAAAAAATTAAAAAAAATTCAACAAAATAAGAAAAGTTTGGACTTCTTCATCCTGTTCAAAAGTTTTCACCCCCCGGCTCTTAATGCATCGTGTTTCCTTCTGGAGCATCAGGGAATGTTTGAACCTTTTTTAAAAGTTGTGTTTGAGTCCCTCAATTGTCCTCAGTGTGAAAAGATGGATCTTAAAATCCTACAGCCACTGCTGGAAAGGGTTCAAATATGCAAAAAATCCTTGAAAACTGAAGAATCTGCAGGACCTGAAGGATTTTTCTGAAGAACAGAGCTCGGTTTAACTGTTCAGGACAGACAAGGGACTCATGAACAACCATCACAAAACAAAAAAAAACAGTCATAGATCACCAAGGTAACCACACACAGTACTGAGAATCAAGGGCTTCCAAACATTTGAACAGAGATATTTTGATAAATTCAGCTACTTTTTTGTCTTGTGGATTATATGTAAACATCTTTTATGTAAAATATCTTACTCAGGACAGTACTAAATAAAAAAATAACATGCATTTTGTATGATCTCTCTTATTTTGTTAAAATTATTCACATTTTCACAGATTCTGCAAGTGGTTCCCATACTTTTCCATGCAACTGTATATCAACAAAGCATGTATCCCGTCATTATTAATATTTTTTTTTTAATTTATTACAAATTGTTTACATATCACAAAGAAATGTTGAAAAATATTTAAATAAATAATTATTTTAAATTCATTTAAAATATCCTCATGATAGTTGATGGTTAGCAAACTGTCTCTGTTGCCAGAGATTTCTTAAACAGTCTGCATGATTGTAGAATAATGTGTGACAGATGCCAACTCAGTAGTTTGCGAAGAGAAATGGTGAGTGCTTTCTTGTGACAACTTTATGTTGAGATCACAAGAAAAATATGTCTTGATCACAAGAAAGCAAGACAGAAAAAAAAAAAAAAAAAAGCATGGTCTCTTAAGACTTCTGTACAAAATGACAATCCAGAAGGCAATCTAGACAAAAATCAAACAGAATAAGAAAAGATTGCAGGAAGGAATGAAATGTATATTAGGAAATATTCTGTAGGACTAATGAAGAGATGTGTTTAATACTGAAAAGGTTAAGCCTGGCTTTGACATCCATCCAAGATGCTGGGTAGCTCACTGTAACTCGGTTCCTCTTGACCTGGTTGTGTCAGTAGAAATCGGCTTCAGACTAACAACTCCTAACCTCCGCCATGGTAATTCAATATTAATCAGTCACATAAAAATGTAATAATCATAAAACTACTGAGAAAAGGATCAAAATGTGTATAATCAGTTCAAAAACAAGGCATGATTGCAGCATTTTCATACAGCGACAAGACATTCTGCCAGGCGTGAAGCTATTTCTGCCCTTTCTCTGACATTATGCCAATGCTAATTAATAGATTCATTTCACAAGGGTTCGCATGAGTTGACCTGCATGTGACTGTATGTCATCAAGCTGCTATGTGCGGTATGCAGGCTTTACCGTTCCGTTGACTTCTCAGTAAAAAGCTCTGTCATCTGGTATGTGTACCTTTTCTCCGGACTCTCTCTCTCTTCACATACTGGTCTGACAGCCATGGTAAAGAACAGCCCGAGGCTTACAGCAAAACAATTACTTTTAATGTTTTTATAGGTGTAATGTTAATGACTCACCTGTTCACATGTATGTGTGTGAGTTTCAGGGGAAGTGAGTGAGATAAAGAGATACTTGCTTTTGTGGTGGTAAAAAGAATGAATGAATTTTAATGACTCTTCTGTGGTTCACACCAACACACCCTCAGTGTGATTCACATGATCTGGAAAATCCGCTTGACTGCTAACAATAAGTGAAATAACCTGAGTGCAAGTTCTTTTCAATAGATCCACTGCACATTTTTATTAAAGCAGTTGAAAAGACAGTTCCTTGGCTCTCAAATGACACTGAGAGATAAGAAGTGAGAGAGAGAGAAAGAAGATGTGCTCTCCATGCCAGTTTTTTTTTTTCACTCTATTATGGTTAACTTAGCTGTACAAATAGAAAATGCAGAGAAAGCGGTGATGTACTGTCCAAACACAAATTCACTGATGCACAATGCCTAGTACGATACCATTTACACAGAGTTCATTGTCCCATGAACAGCAGGAAGATGGTTAACCTCGTCTGATACAATAAACATGAGGGTCTCTGAGGGTTAGTTACAGAGAACAATATCTGCAGTACACACATACACAGTATGACTAATTATTAATGAAAACAATACACAATTGTACAAAAATCATTGTACTGTAAGAGTTTCATTTTGCTTGGCCGCTGTGCTATGAAAAAATGTAGCGCTGTATAAAACAACTTGAAAGTGACAGTTCACCCAAAACCAAAAAATGTTGTAATCTTTTAAACCTGTATGACTTTCTTTCTTCTGCAAAACACAAAGGAAGATATTTTGAAAGGTCCAAACATTGGTCCCCAAAATGACTTCATTATGGATAAAAAACACTTTTCAAAATATCTTCTTTTGTTCCAGATTTTGTTACTTCCAGACCATGGGGGGGGGGGGGATTTTTACATCAAGATCTTGAGAAAACCACTGTTGTTTTGTTGAGATAACAAGAAAAGTAAGTAGTTGTCATGATAAAATATCCTTATTAGAATCCATTAGAATATGACATAATGTGGTCATAAAGGGATGCACATGGTCAGCAATAATAATCAGGTAGGCGGTGACATTTAAATGATGCTAAATTGGAATTGACATTAACAAACAATATTTGTAATGTATATTTTATTTATAAAGTGCAGTGTTATTTTACATTTGAATATCTGAAAATATTAAAACAGATTATTTCAGTCTTTGTTCAGTTGTATTTATTTGTGCGATTGCTAATTTGTCCTTTTTAATTACTGAGTGTTTACTTGTCTTTAAAGGTGCCCTAGATTGTTTTTTCACAAGATGTAATATAAGTCCTAGGTGTCCCCTGAATGTGTCTGTGAAGTTTCAGCTCAAAATACCCCATAGATTTTTTTTAATTAATTTTTTTAGCTGCCTATTTTGGGGCATCATTAACTATGCACTGATTTTTTCAGCACGGCCCCTTTAAGAGATGCGCTCCATCTGCCACACGAGCTCTCGACTATATTACAGTGCATTTACAAAGTTCACACAGCTAATATAACCCTCAAATAGATCTTTACAAGATGTTCGTCATGCATGCTGGATGCATGCTTCGAATTATGTGAGTAAAGTATTTATTTAGATGGTTACGTTTGATTCTGTGTGAGTTTGAGGCTATGCTCTGTGGCTAAAGCTAACATTACACACTGTTGGAGAGATTTATAAAGAATGAAGTTGTGTTTATGCATTATACAGACTGCAAGTGTTTAAAAATGAAAATAGCAACGACTCTCGTCTCCGTGAATACAGTAAGAAACTATGGTAACTTTAACCACATTTAACAGTACATTAGCAACATGCTAATGAAACATTTAGAAAGACAATTTACAAATATCACTAAAAATATCATGATATCATGGATCATGTCAGTTATTATTGCTCCATCTGCCATTTTTCACTGTTGTTCTTGCTTGCTTACCTTGTCTGTGCACAGATCCAGCCGTGAATACTGCCTTTCCTTGTCTAATGCGTCGAATGGGCTGGCATTATGCAAATATTGGGGTCATACATATTAATGATCCCGACTGTTACGTAACAGTCGGTGTTATGTTGAGATCTGAGTGTTTTCCGGAAGTCTTTTAAACAAATGAGATTTACATAAGAAGGAGGAAACAATGGGGTTTGAAACTCAATGTATGTCTTTTCCATGTACTGAACTCTTGTTATTCAACTATGCCGAGGTAAATTCAAATTCTGATTCTAGGGCACCTTTAATCCTTGAAATTTATGTAAGTTGGGCTAGTTGTTTTTGCTATGGTATTTTTAAACTAAAAGTTCCTTGTGTGAGTGATCTTAAAGGCTGATTTATACTTCTGCGTTGAGTGTACGCCGTAGGTACGGCGTTGGCCATTTCTACCACGAGTAGCCTACGACGTAGCCTGACGTGCACCTCTTCAAAATTGTAACAACGTGTCAATTCTATGCAGACCGTAAGCGCTGTGATTGGTCTGCTAGAACCCCTCCCACGGGTCAAAAAACTGTCGAGGAGCAATAGGAGAAGAGCGAGCGTTTTCAACTTCCATAGGAATGAAATACTCTCTGTTTCATGGGACACATGCAGTCATACTGCAACAAAAGTCATTACTTATTTGCCGCTTCTCTGCCATTTCTATTTGTAAGCTTCTCTGACAACGTACATGACAAGCTGCTTCTTCTTTGGCTTTTGTCTTGATACTCAACATTACCACGGACACTGCCTACTAGTGGTCTGCATGCATGTCGATGCGGACAACAACGCAGAAGTATAAATGAAAACAGACACATAGTCTACGGCGCAGAGGCTCTGGCGTAGGTCTTCACCCATAAAGAAGTCCATATAAGACATAGCCAAGATGGCGCCGATGAATGGCGACACGCTACGAGCCTCTCTCACGTTACGTTTAGTGTTAGTTTTAACTTTAATTATTAGTTTGATAATACAGCCTATGTCCTCCTCTATAACTTATGATCGACAGACTTTATTGGACATCAGACAAAATGTTCCAAAACTGTCTATAACATCTATGATACCTGTGGATATTAACAAAAGATCAGGAAACTGGCGCTCTGGGAATCATAGGCGATATGTGCGAAAGAGAGGAAGACGCGGAGGATTGCTTGTGAGGCTACGGAATCGACCTACACGGCCTCCAATACCAAGCATGTTGCTGGCAAATATGCAATCTATCAGCAATAAGATGGATGAGCTTCGCTGCCGTGTTAGTGTCCAGAGGGATCTGGGAAATTGCTGTGTGTTCTGTTTTACTGAGACATGGCTAACATCGGATTATTCTGACAGTGCTATACATTTGGATGGTTTCTCTGTATTACGCTCGGACCGAGCTAAGGACATGACCGGTAAATCGAAAGGTGGAGGTGTGTGCTTTTTGGTAAACAACTCTTGGTGCACTAACGTGGAAGTGATCTCTAATTCCTGTTCACCGGTCCTTGAACAGCTTACCATCAAATGTCGGCCGTTTTATGCACCACGAGAATTTCCATCAGTTTTACTCACTGCAGTATATATACCTCCCCTAGCTAACGCCAAGGCAGCTTTGGATGAGCTCTGTGACGTTGTCAACAGGTGTGTGAGGCTGCATCCGCAAGCCCTCTCCATAGTAGCCGGGGACTTTAATCATTGTAATTTGAAGTCAGTGCTACCGAAATATTATCAACACGTTAGCTGTGTAACCAGAGGCAGCAAAACTCTTGACCACTGTTATTCAACTATCAAGGGAGCTTATAAATCTATCCCCCGGCCGCACTTTGGGAAATCAGATCATTCCTCTATACTATTGCTTCCCATGTACAAGCAAGAGATAAAAAGGGAGAAACCCACTGTGAGGACAGTACAGCGCTGGACTGCAGAAGGTGAGCTTATGTTGCAAGATTGTTTCGATTCTACTGACTGGTCAGTTTTTAGTGATTCGGCTACCCTGCATGAGTATACTGAAGCAGTTACGGATTATGTTAAATTTTGTGTGGACTGTTGTATTACCACACGTACTTTTTGTGTTTATCCTAATGAAAAACCGTGGGTAAACAAAAATGTTCGCGCGAAATTGCATGAGAGGACAGCTGCTTTTAAATCCGGGGATGATGGTCGTTACAAGAGCGCGAGATACGAGCTAAGGAATGCAATTAAATCTGCTAAAAGACTACATCGGGAGAAGATAGAGCGATATTGTTCTGAAGGGGACTCTAGGCGTGTTTGGCAAGGCCTACAAGTGGTCACCAGTTATAAGGCCAAACCTAGTGGCGCCATAACAAGCTCTGCTTCTTTCCCAGATGATTTGAACAACTTTTATGCTCGTTTTGAATGCTCTGCTGAGGCATTGACGCGGGGATCATCTCCAACCGGGGATGTGCATGTTAAAGTACCTTCATATGGGAACACATACACAGACATATCATCTCCCGATGGGGGTACCCTTGGCAGTCAAGCATATCAGGTCTCAGTTGCAGATACTTGTAAAGTTTTTAAAGCTGTGAAAATTGGGAAGGCTGCGGGGCCTGATGGCATTACTCCACGTGTCTTAAAGACATGTTGTAGTCAACTTGCATCTGTTTTTACTGATATTTTTAACCTGTCACTCTCTTTTTGTATGGTTCCGAATTGTTTTAAAAAATCAATAATAATTCCTGTGCCTAAGAAAACAACTGCCACCTGTATGAATGACTTTAGACCTGTAGCCTTGACTTCTGTGATAATGAAGTGCTTTGAACTTGCTTGTGAAATCATATATTAACAACTGCATTCCTGTCATTACGGATCCACTACAATTTGCATATAGATCAAATAGATCTGTGGATGATGCTGTATCATTGGTTTTACATTCTGCACTTCAACATCTAGAGGGTAGGGATACGTATGTCAGGATGCTGTTTGTTGATTATAGCAGTGCCTTCAATACTATCAGACCTTCTATTTTAATACCTAAGCTGTTAGACCTGGGCCTCTGTATTCCCATCTGCAGGTGGATACAGGATTTTCTAACAGGCCGTTCTCAGACAGTCAGAGTAGGCACTACATACTCAGCCCCAATAGTGTTAAATACCGGTGCACCTCAAGGTTGCTGTCTTAGTCCTTTATTATATAGTCTGTATACTTATGACTGTATTGCAAAATATCCCACAAATAGTATTGTGAAATTTGCAGACGATACTACAGTGGTAGGACTTATTGACAGCAATAATGAAACTGCCTATAGGGATGAGGTGAGTGAATTGATCATGTGGTGCCGTAGAAATAATTTGTCCCTGAATGTGGGGAAAACTAAAGAGGTCATCATAGATTTTAGAAGAAATAAACCCACACATACACCTGTCTATATCAATAACTCTGCAGTTGAAATCGTTAATACTTTTAAGTTTTTAGGCATTTATATTTCAGACTATTTTTCATGGTCTTTCCACATTACCTGTGCCATTAAGAAGGCACACCAGAGGCTTTATTTCTTGAGGTGTCTTAAGAAATATGGTATGTCTCAAAATATTTTAATAAAATTCTATCGTTGCACAATTGAGAGTATACTGACAGGTAATATTACAGTGTGGTTTGGAAGGGCTACTTCAAGTGAACTGAATCTTCTGACAAAGGTGGTTAAAACTGCATCAAAAATTATTGGGGTTCCATTGGAATCACTACAGGATATTTATTGGAAACGCAGTATTGGGAAGGCACTGAGAATTATACAGGATGTTAGTCATCCGGCACATAGTCTCTTTTCCCAACTCCCATCAGGGAGACGTTGGCAGAGCATCCCAACACGTACGTCACGTTTTAGGGACAGTTTTTATCCACAGGCTGTAAGGTTACTGAATTATAGCGTAAGTGGAAGGAGGGTTGAGGTTTGAGCGTATGTTTGAAAGTAGTTTTATTTTATCTCATTTATTTTATATTATTTATTGATTGGTGCTGAGAGAGTGCTAAGGCACATTGTATTTCATTGCTGTGGTACTCTGTACGAATATGCATATGACAATAAAACTGAAACTTGACGCAGAAGTGTAAATCAACCTTTAGCCTGTTGATTTTTGTTCATGGTATTCAGCTACAATGAAATGTTTTTGAATAAATGTGAATGATATTTAAGTGTTTTTTGTTTGTTTGTTTTTTTGCCTTTTTGGCAAGGCTTTTTGAAATTAGGAATCAGTAAGAATTGGAATCGTAATCAGTTAAATTCAAATGATACCCAACCCTAATTCCAAATCCATTGTGTCAGAAGTAGCACAAGCTCTTGGAGTATGTCAGAAATATAATAGGGCATCAGTTTACAGTTTGGGATTTGTTGTGTCGTGTCACACCACTCCATTTCACATTCAGTACAGATAGAATCACAATGGGTTCTATTTGCTTTTGTCACGTCGTGCCACACACGTCTGGTGTAGCCATGGTGTAACTCTGCCATCTGCACTTGTGTCCACTATAACCTCCTTTACCCTGTTCCTTTTCCAGGTTAATAGGAGGAACCCAGTTTGGTCTTCTGCTGCACTTCTGTACAGCATTAACACTTGGCTATGTCAGTTACTGTCACTTTCCTTACAGTGTGAATGGGTCTGGCTATTCTCCTCTGACCTTTCTCATTAACAAGCCGTTTGCCAACAGAGCCATTGCTCTTTGAAAGTTCATTGTTTTTGTTGTTTTTTTACACATTCTCTGTATAAACTGTTCTGCATGAAATTTACAAGAGATCAGCAGCAATAACTATCTGTAGCTATGCTTTTTATACAAATTTGTATAATGACATGGGTAGGTATTGCAAGGGGTGACTTATGAGGACATTACCCCATGTCCCCATTTTTCAAAAGGCTTATAAATCATACAGAATTGTTTTGAGAAAGTAAAAATGTGCACAGTTTCTTGTGATGGGTAGGTTTAGGGGTAGGTTTGGTATAGGGCGATAGAAAATACGGTTTGTACAGTATGAAAACCATTACATCTATGGAATGTCCCCACAATTCACAAAAACAAACCTGTGTGTGTGTGTGTGTGTGTGTGTGTGTGTGTGTGTGTGTGTGTGTGTGTGTGTGTGTGTGTGTGTGTGTGTGTTCACTACTCACTGCTCCTAATGTGTGTGCACTTACTTGGTTGGGTTACATGCAGAGGAAAAATTCTGAGCATGGGATACCATACTTGGCCTTCATGTCATGTCACTTAATATGTCACTTAACTTAATACGATGAACTACACCGGTGGTCATAGGACACCTGTGTGAACTTGAGAGGAACTGACTTCATATATGCTTGAAAAAACTCTGATTAGTGCAATTTGATAATTTAGTCTCAGTGTTAAAGATTTATTTAGTTTTCAGATCTTGTCATGAATGTTTTTCTTGGCAGTAATTCAGACATGGTGTGAAAATGCCTTAATAGGTTGACGAGCAAACCATACAACTGCATTACACAAATACTTTACACTGAACGAAACCAATCTTATCACACACAATACATCTATGCACATATCCCAACATCTGCTCCATCCACATGCTCCATTGGTGTGTTATTTTACAGTACATCACAGGCTGAGTGCCTGGATTTGTTAGTGCCATTGACACAAATGACCTGACAGTGTAATGACAGGGAAAACCGTTAGCCTGGGGTCAGTGGACTGTAGATGGACCGGCTCATTCCATGTTAATGCAGCATTAGTCTGGCAGTTTGGTATGGAGAAATGGTCCAGCACCGATCTGATCAGTGGTTTGATCTCCAGTGGTGCACATGTCAGCTGATACTATCCAGCTCAGCCCACCACTGTTGTAATGTGTTTAACCTCTTGTTGCACTGCATTACATCTGACCCTAAGCTCTGACCCTCGGCTCTGGCAGGATATTGAGATGGGGATCGTTTTCCACAGAGAAGAAGAGGTGTGTACAATCATGAATTCATATATGTTGACTCATGACGTTTGTGTTTGTTCAGTCCTTCTCAATAAGACAGGCTATTTGCATAAATGGTTTTGGTTAAGGAAGTATCATGGTTATGTTATGCTAATGAATTTCTATGGGTGTGGTTGATCCTAGAGAATTAGTCAATTACAGGCCGATCTCGAATCTACCTTTTCTGTCAAAAATACTAGAAAAGGCAGTATCATCGCAACTATGTTCCTTTTTAGAAAGAAATGGTATCTGTGAGGTTTTCCAGTCAGGATTTAGACCTTACCATAGTACTGAGATGGCTCGAGTTACAAATGATTTGCTCTTATCATCAGATCGTGGTTGTATCTCTCTATTAGTGTTACTGGATCTTAGTGCTGCATTTGACTATCGATCACAACATTCTTTTAAATAGACTCGAAAATTATTTTGGCATTAGTGGAATTGCATTGGCATGGTTCAAATCATACTTATCTGACCGTTATCAATTTGTAGTAGTAAATGAAGAGAGGTCATATCGATCACAAGTTCAGTATGGAGTACCGCAAGGCTCAGTACTAGGACCGTTGCTTTTTACTCTGTACATGCTACCCTTGGGAGATATCATTAGGAAGCATGGTGTTAGTTTTCACTGTTACGCTGATGATACTCAGCTCTATATTTCTTCACGCCATGACAAAACTTACCAATTCACAAAATTAACAGAATGTATAGCTGATATAAAAAATTGGATGACCAGTAATTTCCTACTACTAAATTCAGAAAAAACAGAGATTCTAATTATTGGACCAAAAACATCTTCACATAATAACCTAGAATACTGTCTAACACTTGACGGCTGCTCTGTTAAGTCTTCGTCGTCAGTTAGGAACCTGGGTGTGCTCTTTGATACCAATCTTTCATTTGAAAGCCATGTTTCTAGCATCTGTAAAACCACATTCTTCCATCTTAAAAATATATCTAAACTACGACATATGCTCCCAATGACAAATGCAGAACAGTTAGTTCATGCTTTCATGACCTCAAGGCTAGATTACTGTAACGCTTTAATGGGTGGTTGTTCCGCTCGCCTGTTAAACAAACTACAGCTCGTACAAAATGCAGCAGCTAGAGTTCTTACTAGAACCAGGAAGCATGACCATATTAGCCCGGTTCTCTCAAAACTGCATTGGCTCCCTATTAAACATCGTATAGATTTTAAAATCTTGCTTCTTACCTACAAAGCACTAAATGGTTTAGCTCCCCAGTACCTGAGTGAGCTCTCAATGCATTATAGTCCTTCACGTCTATTGCAATCTCAGAATTCTGGCCAGCTGATAATACCTAGAATATCAAAATCAACTGCAGGCGGCAGATCCTTTTCCTATTTAGCACCTAATCTTTGAAACAGTCTTCCTATCACTGTTCAGGAAGCAGACACACTCTGTCAGTTTAAATCTAAACTAAAAACACATCTGTTTAAACTTGCATACACATAAACCATTATCTACTTCTATAATTCAAATCATGTAAATTGTTAGGCTGCATAGATTAGGTCAGCCGGAACCGGGAACACTTCCCATAACACCTGATGTACTCGCTACATCATAAGAAGAATAACGTCTACGCTAGTATTAGTCTCTCAATGTTTATCCCGAGGTTTGCCGCAGCCTGCCAGATCCAGGCCGTATCCAGATGAGATGAAGGACCTGCATCTAGACGCGACGAAAACGCAGCCCTGAAGTGTCAATTAAACTATCCCCTGCGAAGGCCTCCTTCCCTTTCCTTTCCCTATATATACAGTAGATAAAACATTATCAAAATTACTCCAGTTCGCATAAATCCGCGGACACAACTAATTTGGCAAATATCACTTTTTAACCAAGCTTCTGCGCACATACACATTCAAACGCGCAAACCTATAGACTAAACACATAAATGAACGGCAAGGTATTCGGTTTTCAGTAGGAAAGGTGTCATTTAAGCACCCCCTAAAGTAATAATTAACAACTTTTATGTACTTGTCAGTACATTCGTCAATATACTCTAACTATATTTCAAAGACAATAGAAGTAATTACGAGTCCTAAGTGGGTCAAAAAACAACTAATTGCATTTAAAGGGGAGGTTGATTTTGATTTTCACTTTTTTAACTTTTGTTAGTGTATAATGTTGCTGTTAGAGCATAAACAACATCTGCAAAGTTACGACGCTCAAAGTTTAATGCAAAGGGAGATATTTTCTTTTAAAGAATTAGCTGTTTAAGGACTGCAACAAACGGCTGGTAGGGACCACAACAAGCTTCTTCCCAGGTTAGTGACATCACTAACCCTAAAATTTACATAAACCCTGCCCCTGGGAACACTCAACAAAGGGGGTGAGGCCATGTTGGGCTGCTTTAGAGAGAAGGATGAGTTGTTGTAGTAGAGTTTTGTTGCCATGCAAGATTAAAGATTAACATGATGGCACATGCTTGTTGATGAGTTAATTCAACTCCACAGCAACTACATATATTAATCCACTAACCATTCAGAAACGTCCAGTTGGATTCTAAAAGTTGTAACTTCTTCCTGAGTCGCTCCATCAGTGTCTGACTCCGGTTTGAACAATGTAAGGCTGAACATCGTTACTGACAATCGTCATTTTGTTGTTGTTGATTTTGATCTAACAAGCTGTTAAAGCTCTGCCCTCTTTTGGAAAATGAGCCGGGAGCAGCAGCTTATTTGGATTTAAAGGGACGCACACAAAAACGGCGTGTTTTTGCTTGCACCCAAAAAGACACATTTGACAAGCTATAATAAATTATATGTGGGGTATTTTAAACTGAAACTTCACAGACAGACACCATTCTGGGGATGCCAGAGACTTTTATTTCATCTTGTAAAAGGGGCATTATAGGTCACCTTTAATATAAATATAAATTATAGTACATTTTCATTTAATTGCAGTTAACATGCAGTTAAGTGTCTTGAAGTATTCAGGTTACACTAAAGTATATATACTTTTAAAGTTCATTATTTACGTAATAAGTATTCTTTTTTTAATGAATGCTAAAGCGTACTTAATTTTCACAAGGGTTATGACCTTGAAAGGTTAGTCATGTGGGGGTTTTTTCAGTGGGATTTTGGCAGCATAATAGTGTAGTTACAAAATCTAGCAGCAGGTGGTTAAGTGTTGATTCTGACCAGCTAGGCATTAGACTCTTTAGCTCTGGCACACTTACCTTCAGCAAACCATTTTGTGCTTGAGGCAAAATCTGAGTAGTGAAAATGTACCATATAAATTAGAAACTAGATGAAACTGCCACGGTTTCTGTTTAAGCTATTGAGAACTGGAGAAACTGTTGAAGGAAAAAGAGAGAGAAAGTAGTGAATTTCGTTAATAGGATTGTATCCGTCAATGTATTTTGAGTGCAGTACATTCAATTACCCACGCAACCCTGCTCATGCGCCTGTCGTCATTTTCTGCAGGATGAGACAAAGCTTTGAAGATCAAAGTGTGTGTGTGTGTATCGCAGCAGGAGGTTTATTACTAGGGAGGATGTTTCACGTCTCATTTGGAATGAGTCACTTACAACACCAAATGGAGCGTTTGTGTCCGTTTTAAGTCTCATTTACCCAGTACAGAATTCAGCCTTGGCCTTGGATTAGACCACAGTTATGAGGATGCAGGAAATCATTTTTGGTTAAGTTAAATCTCTGATCTCTGAACTTAAATATTTTGACTGTCCCAGCTGTGTTTTTCTCTTTTATTTGTTCTTTCTTTTGCTGCCTTTCTTCTTCTCCTCTTTTGTTTGTGTTCTCTTTTCTATTGTAAATTGCTCCGATTTATTAGAAAATTTTAATTAGTGACCCTTTTTCATTTTTAATTGCAGTTTCAGTACTTTACTGCTGTATTTTCGATTGTAATAAGCATCAATACACCACAAAAACAGAATATAGACCCCAGAATGTGTTAAAAGGAGTGATTTTTTTTGTTTTGTTTTGTTTGTTTTTTTTCCCCTGAGAGTGTGCAGCTCAAACATGAATTTTGCTTTTGTGCACGTTCTCCTTGTCTTTCTCTTCTCATTCTCCCTCAGCTCTCTCATTACATCTTTATCAAAACTATTAATCTCAGACAAGTAGTTCTCTCAGCAGCTTTTGGTTATCCAGCCACCTGTCAGATCCCCCCACCCTGCGGCCCCTGCCATCGCATACATATACATACACATATATTGTCTGTATGTTTTGTGTGCTTTCTTTTTTCCACACACACACACACTCAATTTCACTGTGCCATATTTCAAACTAATTGAATGCATGAACACACACACAAATGCAGACATAACATAGTTCTTGGAATGGAAAAGGTTTTCCCTGAGGTGTTTTCATGATTAACAATCCAGGACAAAACTATGCTAGGGAATTATTCTTGTGTTTTGGTATTAGGGCAACAGAAACCGACTCGGGAATAGACACCTTGTATGGTATATCATTACCATATCAGTTTTGTTCTTTAATTTACTGACATTATTAAATGTAAGCTTTAGCAAATCTTAAAATAACCAGACTCAGTCAGGGAGGCAGTCCTCTGGCCAACAAATGAATACTGTATGATGATTCAGGTGGCATCAGAAGTCAGAAGTCAGATTGGGATTGGAACCAATCTCAGAGCATTCAAAATATTTGATCCAGTTCCATCTGGTTAAATATCGGATTCATCACGCCGGTATGGAGACGGGTTTTGTTGAGGATCTGTTCCACTTGCTGTTGTGTCGATGAGGCTTTCATAGGGGATTGTCTGTTGACACGATCTCTGCCTCAGGGCTGCGATATGGTCGTGTCTGGGCGCAGGTCCACCATCTGATCTGGATACAGCCCAGATCCAGCTGACTACGGTAACCTCGGGATAATGTTGAGACAGACAGACTAATATTAGGGTAGATGTCATTCTTCTTATGATGTAACCAGTACATTGGGTGTTATAGGAAGTGTTCCCGGTTCCAGTTGACTTAATTTACGCAGCCTAACAATCATTTAACTGATTTGAATAATAGAAATTTATAATGTTACATGTGTGCCGGGTTAAAGAGATGTGTTTTTAGTCTAGGTTTAGTCTGAAAGAGTGTGTCTGCTTCCCAAACAAGGCTAGGAATAGATGTGAATGACTATAATGCGTTAAGAGCTCGCTCAATACTGAGGAGCTAAACCATTTAGTGTTTTGTAATTAGCAAAATTTTAAAATGTATACAATGTTTAATAGGAAGCCAATGCAGTGTTGACAGAACCAGGCTAATATGATCATACTTCCTGTGTCTAGTAAGAACTCTGGTTGCTGTGTTTTGGACCAACTGTAATTTGTTAATTAAGCATGCAGGGCAACCACCAAGTAGAGCATTACAATAATCTAGCCTTGAGGTCATGAACGCATGAACTAACTGTTGTTTGTCATTGAGAGCAAATGTCGTAGTTTAGATATATTTTTAAGATGGAAGAATGCAGTTTTACAGATGCTAGAAATGTGGCTTTCAAATGAAAGATTGGTATCAAAGAGCACAACCAAGGTCCTAACTAATGATGAAGAATTAAAGGCCCACTGAAGTGCCTGTTCCACTTGCTGGAACAAGCACTGTTCCAGAAGAATTATTCAATGTGTTGACGTAATTTCCACTGAAACAGGAATACATGACAGAACATTCGGAACAGCTCCTCCCCTTTTTTCGTTTATATAACAGTTCGGCCATAGCCGTTGATTTCAGTAAAGCTGCAGTTTCCTCTTAATCTCTAAACGTTTCGCCTCCTAATCTCCTCCATATTGCTTTAAAATAGAATATTCTGTGCAAATGGATCCAATGCATTTTGTAGTCTGCACCGATTCGTGCATATGATCCGCTCTGTGCTATCGTGTCTCTAGACCGGAGCAGACTTGTGTGCGCGCTGCTGCAGTTCGCACGACACTAATGTGAAACCAGACTTCATTCGTAAGTAGTAGGAATTACTAGTCATCCAATTTTTTATGTCAGCTATGTATTCCATTAGCATGCAAAAGGGTCCAGGCTCAAATCCTGATAAAACTGGAACTCAGTGCTTTTGTGTCTCAAACTACTATAAAAAAGCTATAATATTTTTTGGATACAGACATAGTTTTAATCTCCTTATGCTGTGTAAATTATCATCAGGGACAGAGAGTTACTGTTCACAACTTTATACAACACACCCTTGCCTCCCCTATATACACTATATTGCCAAAAGTTTTGTGACACCTGCCTTTACGTACACATGAACTTTAATGACATCCCATTCTTAATCCGTAGGGTTTAATATGGAGTTGGCCCACCCTTTGCAGCTATAACAGCTTCAACTCTTCTGGGAAGGCTTTCCACAAGGTTTAGGAGTGTGTTTATGGGAATTTTTGACCATTCTTCTAGAAGCACATTTGTGAGGTCAGGCAGTGATGTTGGCAAGAAAGCCTGGCTCGTAGTCTCCGCTCTAATTCATCCCTAAGGTGTTCTGTCGGGTTGAGGTCAGGACTCTGTGCAGGCCAGTCAAGTTCCTCCAAACCAAACTCGCTCATCCATGTCTTTATGGACCTTGCTTTGTGCACTGGTGCGCAGTAATGTTGGAATAGGTAGGGGCCATCCCCAAACTGTTCCCACAAAGTTGGGAGCATGAAATTGTCCAAAATGTCTTGGTATGCTGAAGCATTAAGAGTTCCTTTCACTGGAACTAAGGGGCCAAGCCCAACCCCTGAAAAACAACCCCACACCATAATCCCCCCTCCACCAAACTTTACACTTGGCACAATGCAGTCAGGCACGTACCGTTCTCCTGGCAACCACCAAACCCAGACTCGTCCATCAGATTACCAGACAGAGAAGCGTGATTCGTCACTCCAGAGAACACGTCTCCACTGCTCTAGAGTCCAGTAGCGGCGTGCTTTACACCACTGCATCCCACGCTTTGCATTACACTAAGTGATGTAAGGCTTGGATGCAGCTGCTCGGCCATGGAAACCCATTCCATGAAGCTCTCTACACACTGTTCTTGAGCTAATCTGAAGGCCACATGAAGTTTGGAGGTCTGTAGCTATTGACTCTGCAGAAAGATGGCGACTTCTGCGCAACCTTGTGCCTCAGCATGCGCTGACCCTGCTCTGTGATTTTACGTGGCCTACCACTTTGTGGCTGAGTTGCTGTTGGACTTATTGCATAGGTGGCAAACTATCACGGTACCATGCTTGAATTCACTGAGCTCCTGAGAGCGACCCATTCTTTCACAAATGTTTGTAGAAGCAGTCTGCATGCCTAGGTGCCCACCTGTGGCCATGGAAATGATTGGAACTCCTGAATTCAATGATTTGTCCCAATACTTTTGAAAATATATAGGTCTCGACGAGGAACCGCTTCTCCCCTCTTTGCGAGGCGGAACGCGACGCCATGGTGATCGGAGACTCTATCGTCCGTCACGTCCACGCTACCACAACCAAAGGTAAGGTGCGCAGTTACTGTTTTCCTGGTGCTCGTGTTCTCGATGTCGCTGCTCAGGTACCCGCAATCCTGAATGGTGACGAGAGCATCAGAGCTGTTGTTCTACATGCAGGGGTGAATGACACCAAGTTGCAGCAGATGGAGGTGCTGAAGCAGGACTTCAGGAGCCTGATCGAGGCGGTACGAGCCACATCACCCGCAACGAGGATCATCGTATCCGGACATCTTCCGAAGTGGACATGAAAGGTTCAGTAGATTATTTGCTTTAAATGAATGGTTAATGTCTTGGTGTAATGAACATAAGCTGCTCTTTATAAATAATTGGAATCTTTTCTGGGAGCGACCTAGGCTCTTCCGTGCTGATGGCCTGCACCCCAACAGAATCGAAGCTGATCTTCTGTCGGAGAACATATCCAAGACGCTTCACACCATATGACTAGTAAGTCAAACCTCAAATCACAGTCTGTGTTCTGCCCACTTAATTGATAGAAATGTGAGTGTAGTACAGTCTATAGAAATTGTGTCTATTCCCCGAATAGTGAGGTTTAACAATTAAAAAAAAAGGATCTATAAAAAATCTGATCGTGATCAAACCAGACATTCACAAAATTACTGAACAAAAACAATTTCTAAAGTTAGGGCTACTAAACATTAGATCGCTGACACCTAAGGCGGTTATTATAAATGAAATGATCACAGATAATAGTCTTAATGTAATTTGCCTTACTGAAACATGGTTTAAACCAAATGATTATTTCGGTCTTAATGAGTCTTGTCCACCTTGCTACTGTTTTAAAAACAAATGCCGTCTGATTGGCCGTGGCGGTGGTGTTGCAACAATCTACAGAGATATTCTTAACATTACTCAGAAAACAAACTACAAGTTTAATTCATTTGAAATTCTTGTGCTAAATGTTACACTCTCAGATATAAGTAAAAAGTCGCTACTATCTCTTGCTTTAGCTACTGTTTATAGACCTCCAGGGCCTTATGTTGATTTCCTGAAAGAGTTTGCAGACTTTCTCTCAGACCTTTATCAATTTAGAAAGACTCTAAAAGCAATTTCTTTACTGAGAAAATCGAAAGCAACAGAAATACAATTGTAAATGTACAACCTTTGACAACGTCTTATGATTCAGCTTCAATTACTGCCCATCAAGAACAGTTGCAGTGCTTTACAACTATAGGACAGGAAGAGCTAAAAAAAACTTATCATTGCGTCTAAACCAGCAACATGTTTATTAGATCCAGTACCCACTAAAGTACTGAAAGAATTGTTAACTGTAGCAGAAGAGCCTCTTCTCAATATTATCAACTAGTCTTTATCTCTAGGTCATGTCCCAAGACCGTTCAAGCTATAGCAGTTATTAAGCCCCTCATTAAGAAACCACAATTAGATCCAATTGTATTAGCAAATTACAGACCCATTTCAAATCTTCCATTTATGTCTAAAATACTAGAAAAAGTGGTGTCGGTCCAATTGTGCTCCTTCTTGAAAAAAATGCTATCTATGAAAAATTTCAGTCAGGATTCAGATCTCATCATAGCACAGAAACTGCGCTCGTTAAAATTACAACCGACTTACTTCTAGCTTCTGACCAAGGCTGTATCTCAATACTAGTGTTACTTGATCTTAGTGCTGCGTTTGACACTATAGATCATAAAATACTCCTAGATCGACTACAAAATTATACTGGTATTCAGGGCCAGGCATTACGGTGGTTTAGGTTGTACCTATCAGACGGTCACAATTTTGTCTATTTAAACGGGGATAAATCTAAGATAACGATAGTAAATTATGGAGTGCCACAAGGATCTGTGTTAGACTCTCTGCTATTTTCAATATATATGTTGCCACTTGGTGATATTATAAGAAAACATGGAATTAGTTTCCTTTGCTATGCCGATGATACTCAGTTATATATTTCATCACGACCAGATGAAATCTCCAAATTATCCAATCTGACAGAGTGTATTAAAGTAAAACATTGGATGACTAGTAATTTTCTTCTATTAAATTCAGATAAGACTGAAGTATTACTTATTGGACCAAAAACCTGTACACAGACTCTCAGACTACAATTTAGAAGGATACTGTTACTCCATCCTCGACAGTTAAAGACCTGGGTGTTATATTAGACAGCAACTTGTCCTTTGAAAATCATATTTCATATGTTACAAAAACAGCCTTCTTCCACCTCAGAAACATTGCTAAGCTACGGAATATGTTATCTGTTTCTGATGCAGAAAAGTTAGTTCATGCATTCATGATGTCTAGACTAGATTACTGTAATGCATTATTAGCTGGTAGTCCTGCTTCCTCAATAAACAAGCAACAATTAGTACAAAATGCAGCTGCTAGAGTTCTTACCAGGTCAAGAAAATATGATCATATAACGTCTCGGTTACGTATGTAACCCTCGTTCCCTGAAGGAGGGAACGGAGACGTACGTCAGTAGTGACTGACGAATTGGGATATTGCTTAGAGAGCCCTATCAGCTTCGTGTGAACTAAAACAAGCCAATGGAACTGGCGTGCGATATTTGCATAATGCGCACTGCCCCCGACAGGTGTATATAAATAGGAAGCAGATGCAATCGCACTCTGTTTTTCGCTGAGGAGACAACTGGTGTCCGCACATCAGCGAGGGTACAGAAACTGTGGTGACGGGACGTACGTCTCCGTTCCCTCCTTCAGGGAACGAGGGTTACATACGTAACCGAGACGTTCCCTTTCAGTCGGTCACGTTCGACGTACGTCAGTAGTGACCGACGAATTAGGATCCCAACTAAAGCGCCACAGTTACGAAACCCCTTCCAGTGCTCAACGCGAGCTCTAACCGCCCATAGCACCGGAGGAATGGAGAAGGGGGCGAGCTCATTCCGAGGAGTTTACTGCTGTTTTACCTAATACCCACTAAGTAAACTAGACTACACTGGGAAAGCGAACCCGTAGGGGACGCTGCGGAGGCCACTACCTACCCAAGGGGGAGGAGTTTACGTGGAGAATACACATATGGACTGGCCCGGGGGGCAGTACGCATATGGAGTCCCTGGGATGGCTCCACCTGGGTAGGGGGAGACTCATCTGACAGGTGACAGCAGAGCTGGCTTTGATAAGGGAAAGACACGGACTCGCCGTAGGGAGTTTTAAACCGTGGATAATTACACATATGGGACCGCTCACATAGAGGAGTCACGACATATGGGCCCCAGCCAACAGACAGCGTCAGCGACGGATGTAGGCCTGGCATCAGACACTCCGCAATGTCCGAGCCGAAGGGGGAGGCGGAGGAACTCTGCAGGGTTCGCCAAGCGGGGAACACGACTGGAGTCAAAATATGCACGCATCCGGCCCAGGGGGCGGGAATGGCATTGCAAGCCGACACTTAGAGCGGGTTCAACGCGTCTACCGGCTAGTGGAAGCGAGTATACGGGAAGATACCGGCTCTACACGAAGAATCTATAGAATCTAGCGAACGTGTTAGGTGTCGCCCAGCCCGCAGCTCTACAGATATCTGTCAGCGAGGCGCCATGAGCCAGCGCACAGGAAGAGGCCACCCCTCTAGTGGAGTGGGCTCTCAACCCGAGCGGGCAAGGCACGCCCTGGGACACACGCAGAGCGCGGACGGGACAGAGCAAAGCTAGGGCTGGGTCTGCCTCCTCCGAAGGCAGCGCTTGCAGGTTCACTACCTGATCTCTGAAGGGAGTGGTAGGAACCTTGGGCACATATCCAGGCCTGGGTCTCAGGATGACGTGAGAATCACCGGGCCCGAACTCTAGGCACGCTTCGTCGACCGAAAATGCATGCAGGTCCCCTACCCTCTTAAGGGAAGCCAATGCGACCAGAAGGACAGTTTTCAGAGACATTACTTTCAGGTCGACTGATCGCAAGGGCTCAAAGGGATGACCCCGGAGAGCTGAGAGAACCAGGGTCAGATCCCAAGAGGGTACGGAGGAAGGGCGAGGAGGATTCAGTCTCCTCGCCCCCCTCAGGAACCTGACGATCAGATCGTGTTTCCCCAGGGACTTACCCTCAACTGCGTGGTGATGTGCAGCGATAGCGGCAACATACACCTTCAGGGTGGAGGGAGACAGCATTCGCTCCAACCCTTCTTGCAGGAAGGAAAGCACGGATCTGACCGAGCATAATCGGGGGTCCTCTCGGCGAGAGGCGCACCATTCGACGAACAGGTTCCACTTCAGCGCGTAGAGGCTCCTAGTGGAAGGAGCTCTAGTGGAAGTGATGGTGTCTATGACCGCTTGCGGGAGATCACTCAGAACCTCCGCATCCCGTCCAGGGACCACACGTGGAGGTTCCACAGGTCGGGACGCGGGTGCCATAGGGTGCCCCGTCTCTGAGTCAGGAGGTCCTTCCTCAGAGGAATCGGCCAGGGAGGGGCTGTCGCGAGGAGCATGAGGTCCGAGAACCAGGTCCGAGTGGGCCAGTACGGTGCCACTAACAGAACCTGCTCCCTGTCCTCCCTGACCTTGCACAGGAGTTGTGCGAGAAGGCTCACTGGGGGAAACGCATATTTGCGCAGACCCTGGGGCCAGCTGTGTGCCAGGGCATCCGTGCCGAGCGTGCCGCCGGTCAGGGAATAGAACCACTGGCAGTGGGCAGTTTCTGGGGAGGCAAACAGGTCTACCTGGGCCTCGCCGAAATGCTGCCAAATCAGCTGAACCGCCTGGGGGTGGAGCCGCCACTCGCCCGCAAGTGGAGGCTGCCGTGAGAGCTCGTCGGCTGCACAGTTGAGCACACCTGGGACATGAGTGGCCCGAAGGGACCTCAGATGCTTCTGACTCCACAACAAGAGATGGCGGGCGAGTTGCGACATGCGACGGGAGCGTAGACCACCTTGACGGTTGATGTACGCAACGGCCACAGTACTGTCCGAGCGGACCAGTACGTGCTTGTCTGACAGCAGCTCCTTGAAGCGGGCCAGAGCAAGACGTACTGCAAGCAACTCGAGGCAATTGATATGCCAATGCAGCTGAGGCCCCGTCCAAAGGCCCGATACTGCATGCCCGTTGTACGTGGCCCCCCATCCCGTGGCAGAGGCATCTGTGGAGACCACAGCATGCCTGGACACTTGTTCGAGGGGTACTCCGGCCCGCAGGAACGAAGGGTCCGACCACCGGACAAGGGTGCGACGGCAGGTCGGTGTCACGGGGACACGGAGCGTGCCGCGCTGCCACGCCCATCTCGTGACCCGGCCGTGGAGCCAGTGTTGAAGCGGCCTCATATGGAGCAATCCGAGCGGCGTGACCGCGGCTGCAGATGCCATATGCCCCAGGAGCCTCTGAAAATCTTTCAGTGGGGCCGCTTTTCTGCACTTGAGCGAGCTCAGGCAGTTCAACACCGACTGGATGCGCGCCTCAGTGAGACGCGCAGTCCGTGCGACCGAGTCTAGCTCGAGACCGAGATAAGAGATCCTCTGCTCGGGGGCGAGTTTGCTCTTGTCCCAGTTGACCCGAAGACCAAACCGGCTGAGGTGAGCTAAAACCATGTCCCTGTCTTCGCACAACTGCTCTCGCGAGCTGGCCAGGATCAACCAGTCGTCGAGATAGTTGAGAATACGAAAATGCATCTTGAACGGCATCCTGTGAAGATACCGGTTCAAAACGCGCAGATCCAGGATTGGCCGTAGCCCACCGCTCTTCTTCGGTACAATGAAGTAGGGGCTGTAGAACCCTGACTTCATATCGGCTGGAGGGACCGGCTCGATTGCATCCTTCGCCAGTAGGACAGCAATCTCCGCCCGGAGAACAGGTGCACTGTCCAACGACACTTGAGTGAAGTGGACACCCCTGAAAACCGGGGGACGCCGGGCGAACTGAATCGCATAGCAGAGTCTGATAGTGCGAATGAGCCAGCGGGACGGGCTGGGAAGCGTGGTCCACGCCTCCAGACTCCAAGCTAGCGGGACCAAAGGCACCACAGACGCACCGGGGGTGGGGCAGTGAGGCAGAGTACGGGGACCCGACTCGGACGGCATCGAAGCGACCCGGAGTGTGGTCAGACTCTGAGAGGCAGCAGTGCGTATGGGAGACGGCGCACGAGACGATGCTGGCGGAATGGGAGGGGGTGCGAGCGGCAAGGCGGGGCCTGGCACACTGGCAGACGCGCCCTCTTGTGACCTGGAGTTTGAGGAAACTGCTCTTTTTGTGATAAAGTGGGTACCGCTGGACTCCGGGGAGCCAGCGACGGTAGACGGACAGACAACACAAATTCCCCCCGGCCCTCCTCCGGGGGTGGGAGAGAAGATGGAACACTCTCCCGACGAGCAAGAACCTTCCCCTCCAGGTCGCCCGTCTCAGGGCCGTGATGTCTTCGACCGTTTGCCACCTGGCTTGGCACGTCCGCGACCGGCACCCTGCTGTTTGGCTGGTGTAGACTGCTGCTTTGCCGACTTAGCAGGGGCGGAGGACGACGCAGGCGGGCGCCCTCGGCGACGAGCAGGCTGAGGCTGAGCCACAGGCGGCTGGGTGGAGGCAGCAGCGGACCGCCGTGGCATAACGTGTTTGATGGCCTCAGCCTGCTTCTGTGCAGCGGAGAACTGTTGGGCAAAGCTCTCCACTGCGTCACCGAAAAGGCCGACCGGAGACACGGGGGAATCCAGGAACCGATGTTTGTCGGTTTCCCGCATGTCTGCCAGGGTCAGCCAGAGGTGCCGTTGCTGGACTACCAGAGTAGACATCGCGTGACCAATAGAGCGTGCTGTCACCTTCGTTCAGTGGCAGCGCGCAGCTCCCCAAGCAACTGTTGGTCAGGCCCTTCCTGGGGCATCTCCGACAGCGCCTTTGCCTGGTAAACCTGCAAAAGGGCCATCGCGTGCAGGGCGGAGGCAGCCTGCCTACAGGCTCTGTAAGCCTTCTCAGTCAGACCAGCTGAGAACTTACAGGCCCGGGACGGGAGGCGCGGCTCACCACGCCAGCCAGTGGCCGTTGGACACAACTGCATCGCAACAGACCGCTCGACTGGCGGGATCCTCGCGTATCCCCTGGCTTCCCCGCCGTCCAGGGAGGTGAAGGCGGACAAGGGACCGGGCCTTGCACGAACACTATACGGTGCTTGCCAAGACCTGGTCACCTCATCGTGCACTTCCGGAAGAAGGGCATTGGGGCGGGACGCTGGATCTGACCAGCGCGACCCCCCCCCCCCAAGTACCAATCATCCAACCGAGATGGGCCGGGGCAGGGTGGAGGATTCCACTCGAGCCCGACACACATGGCGGCCCGGGAAAGCACAGCCGTCAACTCGGGATCCGACTCAGCCAACGCTACCGTTCCGGAGGGCCGCAGCGCAGCCGGATCTTCCTCTCCCGAGGACTCTGGCTCACCTTCCGATGCAGAGATCGACATCTGCTCCGCTGCAGGCGCACCAAAGGTAACGGCTGGACAGTCCGTAGAGGGCCCAGCGGAAACCAACGGCGGCACGATGGGTTGCGGTGCTGGTGAGGCGGCAGGGGCCCGCGGAGCGGTGCTCGGCGGGGAAGCCCTGACCATGATCCTCAAGTCACCCTTCCTATACGCCGCCGAACCGTCATTCCGACCGGGGCCGGAAAAAACGGTCGAACGGGGCATAGGGGAGGGGACCCCCGCTTCCTGAGACTTCAGGAAGGAGAGTCTAGACCTCAGCACCGCGATAGTCATATTCCCGCAATGGGAACATGAACCATCCACAAAAGCTGCTTCTGCGTGCTGAACGCCCAAACACGAGATGCAGCGATTGTGCCCATCAGCAGGGACCAGGGAACGACCGCATCCAGTAACGCATAGACGAAATGACATACTGTCAGGGTTCGTCTGTAAAGCTCTTTTAGAAGGGGAACAGTCAGCTCACTCGTGCTGAAGCACACAGGGAGTGACGCGATGTGTGCAGGTACACCACTCCCTGACACACACCGGGGAAACCGGCCCAAATCGCAACACACTCTAATCTTTTAGTTGTGGAGATTTGAGGGTTGCTGTTAAAACAGCAGTTGAGAGCTTTAAGCTCAGGCTCCCCGGAAGCTTGCGACCTCGCTGAAGTGCCTTAACTGCCAACACAAACAGCGCTGTTGATCCTCTTCTGAGGCAGTTTTAGTTTCACTTTGAAGAAAAAGTCTTTTTCTGAAGCAGGACAACAGTGTTTGGCTCCGAAGCGAAAGACAGAGTGCGATTGCATCTGCTTCCTATTTATATACACCTGTCGGGGGCGGTGCGCATTATGCAAATATCGCACGGCAATTCCATTGGCTTGTTTTAGTTCACACGAAGCTGATAGGGCTCTCTAAGCGATATCCCAATTCGTCGGTCACTACTAACGTACGTCGAACGTGACTGACTGAAAGGGAACACCAATTTTTTCATCTCTACACTGGTTACCTATTAAATTCTGTATCGATTATAAAGTATTGCTACTGACCTATAAGGCTCTAAATTGTTTAGCTCCTGTGTACTTAACCGATCTTCTACTGCCCTACAATCCTTCACGCTCTTTAAGATCACAAAACTCTGGAATAGCCTTCCTGATAATGTTCGGGGCTCAGACTTGCTCACCCAGTTTAAATCTAGATTAAAGACACATCTCTTTAGCCAAGCATTCAAATAATGCATCTCATATCAGATTAATTGCCCATGACTATCTTTGCTTAATGTTATGAACAGCAGCTACGCTAATTATTCTCCATTTGCTTTTCTGTTTTATCTTGGGACGCCCGTCCCGAGGTGACTAGAGAGGACATCAGCTTCAGCTTCATATATACTGTATGTGTATGGAGAAAAACAAAATCACATTTTGGGATTTAATGATGTATTATGCATTTGCACTGTCTTCAGTGGCTTGAAAGAGTGAGACAGAAAAAACTTAGTTTCATATAATTGAGTTTTGAAGAGAGGGATTTATTCCTTTAACAGCTGAGTAACCCCATCCTTACTCTTACTCTCTTTCTCTCTCTCTCTCTTTCAACACAATGGACCTCTTGTTGTGTATCAAGGGGCTTGGGAGTGATATTACCCCACTTTGCCCCACAGGAAACAGAGCAAACACCCAAGACCTCTCCCGTCTTTTCTTCTCCTTCATTCCTGTGCTCTCGGTGTACCCCCACAGTACAAAAAGACATCCTGTCAACCCACGGATATTAGATAAAGTGGAAATTAACTATATTGGCACATCAAATAAAGCAGTTAGATGAAGATTAAAGCCATCTAAATTGCTGTATCATATTACACACTGGCAGCACATCAGTCATTTAAAATGAAATATTTGATAGCTAAACAATGCTACAACGTGTAGTACACAGATATACAATACATGTTTGGATATAGAAAAGAAAAGCTGTCTTAATATTAGCCATGCCACTCTCATGGACATGCATAAGAGGAGGTGTGACATTAAAATGCGTACTGACAAAGCTAGTGAGAGCATCAGTCATTTTCACACGTACGGCTATAACATGTTTAATCCAGCAGCAGATGTAGGCTACTTCATCGTTATTAGACCTGAATAAACACTGCGGGTGACAGCTCTCTGGCAGGATTCAGGGAAATTTTGAAGATGTACTGGTTTTAGTTCATTACTTTGGAAATGCAAACAAAAATAAGGCAGGTATTAATACACATTCAAAGTCAGTCTTTGTTTATGGGTGTGTAAATGCACTGGTTAGCTTTCTTTTACTGTATGACCTACCCTGGAAGTAGGTCAACAGGAAGAATTCATTTGTATCCACCTGCTTTAAATGAACAAACACACAGCAAATGCTCATAAGTGCGTTTGTGTGCATGAGAGTATTTGCACACACTGTTGAAATTTAAATTAGATGGCTGGTATGACAGAGTCTCTCTTCTCACACCCACACACATTCAAATGTGCTGTGAGCAGCAATGTATGATGGTCATTTCTCATCTTTGTTGTTTGTGGCATTTCTTTGTTTTTATCTGTTTGTATAACATCTACAATCTTCTCATTCTATTTTTTTCTTTATCTCTTTATCTTCCCATAGGTGTCAGAAATAATTGCCTTGGAGCTGTGGCACAAACGGGTAGTGCAAGTTCATGATTTATAAGAGCTGCAATGCTCACAGGGACACGGGTTTGAATCTGGCCTGCACCATTTTCTGTCCCATTCCTCATATCTGTCTGTGCACATTCCCGATTGTCCCTGTTTTAAAGGAAGAGTCTATAAATTAAGAAAAATGGCTTTAAGCTCCAGTTATTTTAGTACCTTCTTTGAATAGGATACACATTATAAGGCCTGAAACTGTTAAGAAGGATTTAAAAATAAATAAATAAATAAATGGTCAGTAAAAGTAGATGCTTAACCTTTGGAAAGTTTCAGCATTAACAACTGGCTAAATATTATGTTTTTGGTCATTTAAATTACTAATTTTTATAACTAAATATAAATAATTACAAATAATTTTGGTAACACTTTAGTATAGGTAACACATATAAACTATTAACTATGTCTTTTCCCTCAATAAACTCCTAATTTACTGCTTATTAATAGTTAGTAAGATAGTTGTTAAGTTTAGGTATTGGGTAGGATTAAGAATGTCGAATAAGGTCTTGCAGAATAAGGCATTAATATGTGCTTAATAAGTACTAATAAATAGCCAATATTCTAGTAATATGCATGCTAATAAGCAACTAGTTAAATGACCCTAAAATAAAGTGTTACCATAATTTTATACTATTAATTGAAAATCTGTTTATGTCCTATTATGTGAACATTATGATGTTGATCTTTATTAATCTAATTGTTTGAATTTAATTGTTGGATGGTCAAGAAGGTCAAAACCTCTGAAGTAGAACAATCCAAAATCCCCATTTTTGGGAGATGTACAGATATTTGATGTTTAAAATGAGGTTAATTGTTATATGGTAGTTTACTGATTACTGGTTTGTGTGTAATAAAACACCAAAGTGTACTGCATTTGGGCAAGTGCCATTTCGTGCCTCTTTTTGAACATTATTTTGAGCAACGACACTGTTGCCTGATCGTTCTGTTTTTCTCCTAGGTTATATATGCGTTTTATCAAATCAACTGAGATAATCGTTAGCTTAAACCATGTGATTTTAGTTTGATTTGCATGCTAGGCGGAAGAGAAGGAAATGTTTAAACTTTCTCTTTGCCCCAACACAGCCACAAACACACACCGAACCTCAATTTGCATTCCTCACTAACAGGTGTGACATCCAGCTGCTTCAAGAGAAAAATGAAAATAGATCAGTGTTTTCTCGGTCAAGGAAATGAATGCTAACGTGCTGCACTGTTGGATGGAGAAGAACTACACCCAGGAATGGAATGGGGAACGTAGGGTGGCACATAAAGAATGTGTGTCTCTGTGTGTGAGAGAGAGAGTTTGTAGAGCCTCTGGGTAACCAAAATTGTTCTTTTGCAATATTTGTGCAGGTTCATCATGTGCTTGCGTTGTTGAAGTGTGCTGCAAGAGGAATGGAATGGATGTTTGTTATTGTGTTTGTGTGTGTTTTCTGCTCTATTTCTGGAGAAATGGAGGTATGTACAGTTATCTACAGTGACATGCATGCCTTATCATTTGTTAAAGCCATTGTGTGTTTTATATGGCAGGTGGGTCTTTCAAGTTATTTAGAGCAGGAAATATGTACACTAGTGTTCAAAAGTTTTGAGTCGGTGAGATTTTTAAAATGGTTTTGAAAGAGTCTGCATTTATATGATCAAAATACAGTGTGTCTGTGTGTGTGTGTAGATTCCATACTTCTTCCTTAGGATGAAGCCATATTATCATAATATGAGGTCTGTTCAGGGTGGTGGGATACAAAAACCGGTTAAGATTTATGTTGGAATGAATTCCAACCAATAATTTTTTTATGCAAATTTCTCATTCTTCTCATGACTGGCATAGTTGTGCCTCTTGTGTCAACTCGTTTGTAATCTCCAAAAATAAGCACCAAAATACCTGCTTCAATGACATGGATCTCACCAAACCCGATTGCAAAAAAGTTGGGACACTGTACAAATTGTGAATAAAAACAGAATGCAATGATGTGGAAGTTTCAAATTTCAATATTTTATTCAGAATACAACATGACATATCAAATGTTTAAACTGAGAAAATGTATCATTTTAAGGGAAAAATAAGTTGATTTTAAATTTCATGGCATCAACACATCTCAAAAAAGTTGGGACAAGGCCATGTTTACCACTGTGTGGCATCCCCTCTTCTTTTTATAACAGTCTGCAAATGTCTGGGGACTGAGGAGACAAGTTGCACAAGTTTAGGAAAAGGAATGTTGTCCCATTCTTGTCTAATACAGGCTTCTAGTTGCTCAACTGTCTTAGGTCTTCTTTGTCGCATCTTCCTCTTTATGATGCGCCAAATGTTTTCTATGGGTGAAAGATCTGGACTGCAGGCTGGCCATTTCAGTACCCGGATCCTTCTTCTACGCAGCCATGATGTTGTAATTGATGCAGTATGTGTCTGGCATTGTCATGTTGGAAAATGCAAGGTCTTCCCTGAAAGAGATGACGTCTGGATGGGAGCATATGTTGTTCTAGAACTTGGATATACCTTTCAGCATTGATGGTGCCTTTCCAGATGTGTAAGCTGCCCATGCCACATGCACTCATGCAACCCCATACCATCAGAGATGCAGGCTTCTGAACTGAGCACTGATAACAACTTGGGTTGTCCTTGTCCTCTTTAGTCCAGATGACATGGCGTCCCAGTTTTCCAAAAAGAACTTCAAATTTTGATTCGTCTGACCACAGAACAGTTTTCCACTTTGCCACAGTTCATTTTAAATGAGCCTTGGCCCAGAGAAAACGCCTGCGCTTCTGGATCATGTTTAGATATGGCTTCTTTTTTGACCTATAGAGTTTTAGCCGGCAACGGCGAATGGCACGGTGGATTGTGTTCACCGACAATGTTTTCTGGAAGCCCATGTTGTGATTTCCATTACAGTAGCATTCCTGCATGTGATGCAGTGCCGTCTAAAGGCCCGAAGATCACGGGCATCCAGTATGGTTTTCTGGCCTTGACCCTTACGGACAGAGATTGTTCCAGATTCTCTGAATCTTTGGATGATATTATGCACTATAGATGATGATAACTTCAAACTCTTTGCAGTTTTTCTCTGAGAAACTCCTTTCTGATATTGCTCCACTATTTTTCGCCGCAGCAATGGGGGAATTGGTGATCCTCTGCCCATCTTGACTTCTGAGAGACACTGCCACTCTGAGAGGCTCTTTTTATACCCAATCATGTTGCCAATTTACCTAATAAGTTGCAAATTGGTCCTCCAGCTGTTCCTTATATGTACATTTAACTTTTCCGGCCTCTTATTGCTACCTTTCCCAACTTTTTTGGAATGTGTAGCTCTCATGAAATCCAAAATGAGGCAATATTTGGCATGACATTTCAAAATGTCTCACTTTCAACATTTGATATGTTATCTAAGTGTTATGCAAATGCTAAAGGGATAGTTCACCCAAAAATGAAAATTCTATCATCATTTACTTACCCTCAAGTTGTTCCAGACTTGTATGAATTTCTTTCTTCTGCTGAACACAAAAAATATGTTTTGAAGAATATCGATAACAAAACAGTTCATGGGTCCCATTGACTTCTATGGGGCCTATCAACTGTTTGGTTACCAACATTATTCAAAATAGCTCTTTCAGCAGTAGAAAGAAATTCCTATAATTCTGAAACCACATGAGGGTGAGTAAATGATCACAAAATTTTCATTTTTAGGTGAACTATCCCTTAATGCCTTGAATATCTCTTTGATTAAAATTTGGAAAATGTGCAAGAAGTGTCATGTGATGGGGAATTCTAGGAACAGTTCAGTGCTTGCTGGGCATTCCACAGCTGATAAAATGATGTTGTAATGACTTGGAGCAGTTTGGACACTGTTGAGGTCTGAATAAAGCAGGCACAGATGCGTATCATTCCTCATGGTAGATGTTCCCTCACCTCAATGCACTACCATACACTTCAGTGCTACTGAAGATAATTTGAATACTCTTTTTAGAAGAATGCTTGGACATTATTCAAAAAGTATGTATGAGTGTGTGTATGAATAAACCAGTTATGTTCTCGCTAACAATATCTCTTTGACTAGAAGGGGTCAGCCACCTTTGCATCAGTATTTTTGTCTTGTTTACCTTTAACTAGATCATTTCTTTTGATTAAACACTCCTGCTATTAATTTATTAAATAACTGCCTTTAATGGAAACATTGTGTCCAGTATATAATTTTTTTTTTCAGCCTTTCTGTCTATTGAACTTGTTTTCACAATTAAAAGAGCTCCAAGATGGCTGAATTTCAGAAAAGGCAGTTGCTGGGAATGAATGTCTTTGTGCTGGGCTCCTGCTGAGCACTGATCCAGTTCCAGTGCACAGATGACTATTTGGTAATGGGCAAGCTTTGGTCTGGGTGAATATCCTCTTCTTTTCTTAAACACTTATCCTGGATTTCACACCAGACTAGTCTAATCTGTACCGAGTTACAGAAATAGGGAATTTATACTTCCCACTGAGATTTACCCTCCTGTTCATGGACACACTTACACATAGACAGACATATGCTGCCTGATATCCTATTAAAATTGCAAAACCAAGCAATACTAACACGTTAAAAGAATTCAGAATTAATGCATACTTCCTTTTTTAGAGACCGAAATGGATAGAAGAATAGAAACTCTCTCAAGACATATTCAGAATGCCATACTACCCATTAGGCACATTTTCTGTATGCATGATCAACTCTATTTGGCAAAAATGTGCAGTATACAACCAGACCGCATTGCAGTCTATAATGACTTGACCTTCTATTTCGATTATGACAAATTAACTGGAAGTAATATCAACTGCGATTTTAAATATTAACTTGGTTTCTCATTAACAGACCTCCAAAAGTTAATCTGCTGTATTTTACACAAAATTGGATTTTAAAATATTACGGTATTAGTTTCTAAAATCACAAATAGATGCTTCTTGCTTATGTAACCATGTACATAGTGAGGTCATATGCAAATTAAGTAATTGCATTCTGCAGTTAATACAGATATTTTAAATATTATTAAAATCTCATGCTACGGTATATACCGTGTCATATGCAGTTTGTTAGTATTCGCCAGTCTTTGTTGAAGCTGCTTAGTGAGAGTTGTTGAGCAGCACACAAGGCTCTAGTGTTGTAGGCCAGGGCCAGGGTCTTGCCCAGCTGTCTGCCCAAGAAGGGTGAGCTTAGGGTGGGCCTCTTGTTCCTGCTCCTCCCCTCCAGAGCAGCTGTCAGGAGCTTGGAGAAATGACCTATTCAGAGCAAGGACATAAGAGCAGTGTTTAAGAGCCCTGGTGAAGACTGATGGGCTACATTCACATACATGCACACACTTACATTCATGCATACGTGAAGTGGGCACACATGAGATCACGTGGTAAACGCAAATTGATTCACACACAAATGCTGACACCTGCATGAACACAAAGAGTTTCTTACAGAGTATACAAAATGCTCAATGAATATTAAATACTTCACAAATAAAGATGCACACATCCATATTACTTCTTTACTCTTCAGCCCCTTTTCAATGCTTGGTGATCAATCTCATATATATTCTTAACAAATGCATTTTTCCTTCTAGTTGTAAGTGCCAACAGCTTTGTGATTTCATTTCAAGTGCTTGTCAAAGGTGAGCATGCAGGCGTAGATCCATTTCCTGTGACCCTGTGAACGTCTCCATGCTGTCTAAATATTTATGAGCCTTTGGACGACTCATGCAATGGAAAATGTGATGGAAAATACATACACTGTGACCATTCCCCACCTTTGACCAAGACATCGAGTTCAAGCAATCCATCATGCACTAACCTGAAAATCTAAATGAAAAAAAAAATACACTTAAATCAGAAAAGAAATGTTACTTTTACATAATGGCTTAATGTGTGTGAATGAAAACTCACTGCAGTCCAGAAACAACACTCCTGAGTCGACCATAACTTCTGAGTAAATTGGATGTGCGACAGGGTTGAGTCTGTTAACAAGCAAGCTGAGGGAAGGTAACAAGCCATGAAAGCTAGTTAAAGCATTTCAGTGAAGGTGTCAGCAGCTGCTGAGAGATAACACAGTAAAACTCAGCTGATAAGGAGATTAATTTACAATTCTTAAATGAACATCTGCAAAGGTTCGTTCTTCATAGCCTGTGCAGAATAAATCACGTCTAAATGTACCCGCACACCTCCACATGCGACAAAACGCACGCTGCCTTGCCATAATCCGATGATGGATTTTTATGACAAACAATTATACCGGCCCACAGAAGTGCTTCTGTCCGCTGAGGATGGCGTGTTCATTTGCATCCACTGAATGAGCTGTTGCCCCGGTCTAATGTGTTTGTACCTTGAGGCCCTCTGCAATGACTGTCATAGTGAACGTTGGTTGATTAATGCTCCTCCATCAGCTGCTTTGAAGGTTTTAGTATTCTGTCGAGTAGAGGTGAAGCCATACTGTGGAAATAAGCTTTTGGCAAAGGTTTAAGCAGTGGCATGTTTTGCTAAAGTTATCTGAGCACTTACTGAGCACTTAGCCTGGGTGAATCTTTTAGCATGATAGCATGCTAAAACAGAGGCAGGAGACAAACTGAGAGCTGATTAGTCAGCAGTGAAGACACACTGTGTGATCCTTGAATATGAGGTCATACGTTGGTCAACGTCATTTAGGAGCTGTTTACGTTCATTTACACGACAACAGCGTTTCGGTGGCCTGAAAAAGCAAACTTTTTTTCAAAGTGCAAGTTTTTGAAAAGATACTGTTGTCATCTCAGTGTAAACTGAAAAAACGTGAATCTGTGAAAACGGTGACGTCATGTACATGCGTATAACATATTTAGTCAATCCACCTTACGTGTTTTATGTGAATGTGCAAGACTTCCGATTTATTAGCCGCTATAGGAAAATAACGAGAAGAATATCAAAGTGCAGTAAACTGTAAAAATATGGTGGATAGGCTTTGTAAAAGAATGCGTATGGGCAGGCGCGTAGTCTAAATTAAAGTTAACCTGAACAGATTTTCCTGTCCCCCTTGAGTTATGGTCCTGATAAACCATCTAAACCAGTACTTCAACCTTTGTGACTCAAACCCAGCTTACAAAAATATGTTCTAAGAACATTTTCTATAATGTTCCCATTAAGTTTTGAAAATATTTCCTAATATTCTCTGAAAATTCTCTGATAATTTTGCATTTAGTATCATTGAAAAAATGACTGCTCTCTGTCTAAACCATCTGAAAAAAAGTAGTAAGTAGCTAATAATGTTTAAAAAGTGTTCCATGATGCATTAATAACACTTTTAAGCGAATGTTTTCATAACATTATTAAAGACCAGATAACTTTGAACGAACGTTCTATTAATGTTACTGGAAGAATTTTTGTTCATAACTCCATAGAGAACCTCGCCAGAACATTAGCTAAAGTTCTGAGAATGTTAGCTGGGAAGTCCCTCTATAGTCCCTCTATTAGTCAGATGTCCTCATTTACACTCTTAGAAATGTTTTTATTGGCAAAGGTTCTTTACTGGAATATGGTTTAATGAAGAACCCTTAACATCCATGGAAATGTTCCATTTCACAAAAGGTTCTTTAAATTGGGGGAAAAAAAAGATTCTTCAGGTTATTGTTTTTCACTAAGAAAAAAATATACATTTCCACTTAAAGTTTCTTTTGGGAACCCAAAATGACATTGCTGTCAAAACCCCCTTTTGGAACGTTATTTTTAAGAGTGTAGGGCAGGATAAAATATTTTCAGTATTTCTGCTGTAATTATGACAAAGTTGCTTGTTTTCAAACCTTTATTTATTAACCTAAACTGGAATTATTTATATATTTAATTAACCACAATGCATTTTGTAATTACAGAAGTTTTAATAACAGCATGTTCTTCAGTAAAATCAATAGTTATTGAGGGAATTGAGAAACATGATTTCAGTCCCCCTGGTTGAGAACCACTTATCTAGACAAACTAACAGTTTGTGTTTGTTGAAGATGACCAGCTTTGTCCAGTTAGAATCCAAGTTAATCAAGCTACCATAAAGGCAAAGAACGTTTAATAGAAGAAATCCCCACACACACACCCCTCCATTTGATATGCATGATCGCACAGTCACACACACACAAGTCAATATGGTGCTTAAACCATTCACCTTCTGGGAACATCTTATCTTGGGTGGTTTGATTGTGTTTTCACTGTGGCAACGTTATGATTGAGGAATGCACCTGATGTTGCAGGCAGTGACATGACGAGATCTACATCAAGACTGTTGATGTTATGCAGGCTGCATTTCTCAAATGTGTGTATGTGTGATTGTGCAGTCTGACATTCACTGGTGTATGAGCAGCACATGTCTAGGCCGTGACTGCAAGTGAAAAAGAGTGTCATTGTCAAAAAGCATGTGTTTGTTTGTGTGTTTGGCTTGCACTCTATTGCGTATCCACCACATTTCCACTCTTATCTCTCATCTCCATGCATGGCAAATCATGAGTGCACACACCCGGCTTTGAAAAGCTGACAGTGTGTTTGTTGATGTCAAGCACCAGCGTGTTTCAGGGATTATATCCTCACTTTCTTCTTTCTTTGGTATCCACAAGAAGAACAAAGGGAGGCAGGAATCCTCAGAAGGTTCTGGGGTTTTCCTCTCTCATTTTGAGATGAGGGTTGCTGAAAATATTTAAGATAAAGGAGAAAAGAAGAGAAGAGCAACCAAGAGCTATGCTGTTTTCAAAGTCTTCCTTTTAGGTTTTGTTGGATAATTTTAGAATTATGCAATTCCTCTGATTGATATCCTAAGTAGATCAAAATTTTTAAAATTATTATATCATTTCAGATTGTTTTCTAAAAGCATTGTAACTTAAAGGTAATCACAAAATGCTTCTACATTGTATGTTACCTTTTGTTTAATATTTTTCGTGTTTGTGTGTATATATATATATGTGTGTGTGTATATATATATATATATATATATATATATATATATATATATATATATATATATATATATATATGTGGGGGTAGGTATATGTAAGTAGATACATATATACATATAGTGACTTTACATAATAAATATTGTCTGTTGTGACTACTTAACCCACATAGTGTGATGACATGTCTTGCTAAAAGGTCAGAATTTAATGAACTATATCTTTTCTCCTGAGAAATAATGGTGGAAATGTTTAATTGATTTATTTGTCAAGACTTTAAGTCTCCCTGATTGCCTTATTATTGCTATCATGAAAATAAAAAAAATAAAATATATGCATAAATAATATAACATTATGCATTGCTAATTGTATTTACAGATTCATTAAGTTTTCATCTATTCAAATTACAGTTTATTAAAACCACTAAACATCCATAGTGCAGATTAAATAGAATTAAATTGAAATGTAGATTGAGAAATGTGCCATTTCTGTAATACATTGGTTTGCTGGTCATTTATGTTAATAGTAAGTTATGCTAATATTTACATTAAATACTGTAAGAAATGGGCCATATCAGAAAAGTAAACATCATCAGATTAGTCTATTGAATAGGGAAAGATAAGTGCACTCTGGTTATTTCATTAAAAGACAATATCGCATTGTCATTAATGCAGCTGAATCCCTTCACTGGATTCTGATGCATTTGGTCATTGTCCATTCTGACTTAAACTGGCACATAGTTTAAAAGGACAGAGCTGTCGGTAAAGAACGATCTTGTTTTCACGTAAAGTTCAGTTGATATGCTCATGAACATCTCTGAACAAATGAGGAAAGAATCCTCTGGGAGGAAAGTATTTGCTGTATTTATGTTGTCATTTCATCTTCCTGGAAAATGTGTGCTTGAAGAGAAGCTTCTGAAGAAATTCCCCAGCAGTGCATGAGTAAGAGCGAACTGTATCCTACAGATTAAACATGTTCAGCCTCACAGAGACTGGAATCCCCCACACACCCCTGGAGTCTCCGGAGATGGAAAGAAACAGTCACAGATTGCATTTTATTGAGATTTTTTTCAGCCTCTACATTTGTTAACAATTCAGAATAATTTAATAATTCTGATTGAAACCCTTAATTATGTTTTTTGGAGCAAAGTTTGGGGGAAAATGTTACTTGCTGAATTCGCAGTAACTCTGCATGCGTCTAAATGATGCTCCTCAGTTCGTTTATGATGCTGAACAAATGGTTGCACTGGATTTATGGATATTAAAAAAAATGTAATTTTTGAGGTTCATGGGATAATGGTCTTAAACTCTTGCAGCTTATTCTGCATATGCTGGCTGAGGCAAGTTTAATAATGCATAATTATATTGTTCCAATATCTTACAAGCTTTAGGCTATCAAGACCCTTATTCATTTTAATAAAATTTTAATATTCTCTTTCTCTCTTAGTTGCTCTGTCTCTCTCTCTCTCTGTAACAAATGATACAAAAGTGTGTGCTGTTTTGCAGAAATTAAGACGATGAAAGCAGGATAATACACCTCTGGGGAATCTTTCTTTCTCTTTTTCTGTTTCTCTCACTATCCCTCCTTCTTTCTTTCTCTCTCTCTCTCAATGAGTAGCAAAGTATACTGTAATTATCCATAATGCCTGACATATCAAAAGCACATTAAGGATGACTTCAAAGGGCTTTCAAGCAAACACATGCATTAAGCTGAACTAACTGCTCTACTGATGTCCTCCCCTGAGTCCACTGACTTCTTTATATGTGAGACAAAAGAACCTGCCAGGTCTCATTTCCAGCTTGCCTTTGTCTTCAACACTCTTTCTATAAATGTCTGGGTTCAAATGTCTTGAAAGATAGATGAGAAACTGTTTCTTCTGTCTCTGTCCAGATGATCTGCAGTTTTGTCATATAAACACTGTTAGATCAACAGCCATTAGTTTCATTCGCCTTGCTAATTGAGTTCAGATACGGCACATGTCCCGTGTCTTTTGTTTGTGATAACTGCTCATGCAATCATTGGAAAAAATTAACAAAAGCATTTACATATGTTTTGCATTGAACTATATGTGAACTGTGGTCGAATTAAAGGGTTAGTTCACCCAAAAATGTCATTAATTACCCAAAAGACCTTTGTTCATCTTCGGAACACAAATTAAGATATTTTTGATGAAATCCATGAGCTACCTGGCCTCCGATAGCTCGCAACACAATTACCACTTTCAAGGCCCAGAAAGGTTGTAAAAACCTTTGTTAAAATAGTCCCTGTGACTGCAGTGGTTCAACCTTAATGTTATGAAGCGGCAATACCGAGTCGGCATTCTGACGTAGAACCTGGAAGTGTTTACTGCATCAACAGCATAGGAGACTGACATGGAAGAGAAGAAATTGTTGAATAAATTCATTATTTTTGTGTACAAAAAGTATTCTCGTCGCTTCATAACATTAAAGGGTTAGTTCACCCAAAAATGAAAATTATGTCATTAATGACTCACCCTCATGTCGTTCCAAACCCGTAAGACCTCCGTTCATCTTCGGAACACAGTTTAAGATATTTTAGATTTAGTCCGAGAGCTTTCTGTCCCTCCATTGAAAATGTATGTACGGTAGAGTAGACTGTCCATGTCCAGAAAGGTAATAAAAACTTTATCAAAGTAGTCCATGTGACATCAGTGGGTTAGTTAGAATTTGTTGAAGCATTGAAAATACATTTTGGTCCAAAAATAACAAAAACTACAACTTTATTCAGCATTGTCTTCTCTTCCGGAATCCTTTCCATTGAATTGATTCCATTGAATCCTTTCATCTGTCAGCGTTGGTAATGCACTTTTACGTCGCCGTGGTTGTTTTTGGCGATTAGGACATCCGGCGACATGCACGCTTACGCACCATTTTAAAAAATATAGCAATACCAAAATGGAATCAATTCAACGGAAAGGATTCCGGAAGAGAAGACAATGCTGAATAAAGTTGTAGTTTTTGTTATTTTTGGACCAAAATGTATTTTCAATGCTTCAAAAACTTCTAACTAACCCACTGATGTCACACGGACTACTTTGATGATGTTTTTATTACCTTTCTGGACATGGACAGTATACCACACATACATTTTCAATGGAGGGACAGAAAGCTCTCGGACTAAATCTAAAACATCTTAAACTGTGTTCCGAAGATGAACGGAGGTCTTACGGGTTTGGAACGACATGAGGGTGAGTCATTAATGACATAATTTTCAATTTTGGGTGAACTAAGGTTGACCCACTGTAGTCACATGGATTATTTTAGCAATGTTTTTACTACCTTTCTGGACTTTGAATGGTGCAATGACGTTGCTGCCTATGTGTAGTTCAGAAACCTCTCAGATTTCATCAAAAATATCTTAATTTGTGTTCCGAAGATGAACAGAGGAATGCGGGTTTGGAACGACATGGGTGAGTAATTAATGACAGAATTTCATTTTTGGGGGAACTAACCTTTTAAGTTTAGTAGCTTTTTATTGTAAAATAAAGTGGCAGAAATAAATTAATAGTATCTTTATGATGCCATGGCTCATAATAGCATAATACCACATTGAAATCCATATTCTTAACAGGACTGTGCTTACATAATATTAACAGAATAATTTTAGAACGCAATGACCTGTGCATGTAGATTTTGTCACGGGTGGTTAAGTAGCTCACAAAGACGATGGAATCAGGAAACAAACTTTAATTCAATAACTCACTGAACAGGCTGGAAAAACTCAGGGAAACAGATACACCTCAACGTTAACGTAAACAGGACAAGGAAATGATCAGAACACAGGGATTAAATATACATGCAGCGACTAATGAGATAATTAACAAGACAACAGGTGAATAGAATGACTAATCAGACACACTGGGAAACTGGGTCAAATGACAGGCACGGGGAAAACAGAACCAAAACACAGCATACATGTTACAGATTTGATATGCGAGTTGATTTTCCATCATTTAAATACACTAATCAAATTTTTATTATGTTATGGTTTAAATTGTTAATATTTATATAGCATGTGTAGTCACATAATTAATGACTTCATTAATTCATTAAATTGTCATTTCATTTATTGCCATATATCCAGCATTCCGTTAGCACGTGTATGGACTGTGGAGAAATATTACATGCGTCTTACTGCACGATGACCTCACAAAAATGACTGTGGAAAATACCATCCACCCAGAAATTGCCTCTTGTTTTGTTCCAACACACAGATGTTCAGAACCACCCACCACACGCTGGGTGTCAGAACAAATAGAGAGAAAGGAAAGAGAATGAGATACAACGAGAACATGAGAGTAAAAAAAAAAAAGAGGAAAAGAAGAAGAATTACAAGGAGGTACATACAGTTGAATTTCTTTTGTGGATTTGAACAAAATAAGCAGAAAGAAAATGTCTGCTGCCTTTGTTGTTTGGACTTCTTGGAGTTGATTGGTTAATTAAAATTAAAATTTTGTCATCATTTATGCATCATGTTGTTTCTTTCTTCTGTGGGACATGAAGAATTTTGAGAAATGTCTCAAAAGAGTTTGTGTGTGTGTGTTGTTTTTTGGTCCATACAATGGAAGCCAATGGTAACCAAAATCATTCTTCAAAATATCTTCTTTTGTGTCCCACAGAAGAAATGAAGTCATGCATGTTTTGTATGAAATGAGGTTGAGTAAATGATGACCGAAGGCTCATGTTTGGGTGATTTTCCATTAATGGTTCTTCTGGGTCCTCTTAATATCTGGTGTTATTGTGGTGGTTTAGATGAACAGCCTTGAAACTGTCTCATTTGCAGCAGTTAGAGCAATAAACGGCTGCATGCTTGAAACATGTTAAATTATTCATTGATAATTAATAGATTCTTCAGTTTCTCATAAAGCGCTTACTCATAGTGATCCTTGATGGATGTTCTTGTGAAAACCTTATATTAATATCATTGTAAACAGCTTTGTTTGATTAGCCATGCTTACAACTATAAGAAAAAATGAAAATTCAGTCTTCATTTACTCACCCTCATGTCGTCCCAATTTTTATGACTTTCAACTTCAAACAACATTGGACCCTATTTACTTTCATTATAATGGACATATATAGATATATAGATATTCTTTAATATATATTAAAGAATGGATGTTTTGGAAACAATATTAGGAGTAAATGATGACAGAATGTCAATTTTTGGATGAACTATCCCATTAAAGCTTTTTTAAATCAAGATTAAGCCACAGTTTTTAGAACGTATTAGACAGATTTGTAACTTGACACTGAAAGCTAAGCAATTCAGCAAAAATATTGCAAAACTGCAAACTCAGATTGGCAACCAGTCACCTACACAGAACGATTCTACTACAGCTTTGTGTTATTAGCCAAGTTGTTAATTGCACTAGCTTTCAATGTCACTGAAGTGCCTCTAAGCAACTTAATGTTATTTAAGCTACATCATTTTATTTATTATGTTATGTTTTCCCTTCTGAGGGCACCGAAAACCGTAAATTACCCTCTCCAGAGACAGCAAGGAAGAATCGTATTACTGAGCGGCAGATTGGCTCATAAAAACGTAATCTCCATGGCGAGTAGCACAAACACACGGATGCTTTAAAGCTTTCTGTATGCTGTTCGATAACGTCAAGGTTTTTCTTGCTGAGGCAACAAAAAAGCAGATGTCGAGGGCATAAGAGTTTCACTCCTTACTGATATGTGATGTATATAGCTTATATCAGTTGCCAAATCCGCAAAGCCTATTTATGAAGTGGAAGCAGCGTTTCTGATCACTTTCTGATGCGAATCTCCTCTATTTGGTACATTATTTGTCATTTGAAAGATAATGAGGGACTAATGCCATTATGTTCGGGCCTGTTATTGTGCACAGGCTGTGGTCAGAGAAGGAAATGTAACACATGGCACATGGCCCTAAATAACCGTGCTGTAGCCATAGTGATGGTTCAAACAAAAGCCAGAGTGGTACATTCTGCTCCGACCATAGCGATACATCACTGACCCACAGGACTAGCATGATAGGGTTAATTTAGTCTTAGGGATACGCCCTGGTTTTTACAGGGGATTGTGAATGTCATTTCTGTTCTTTGGAGATTTGTGTTTGTGTGCATGCATGATGTGTGTAATGACAGAGGGCGCATGGAGTGAAGCGGCCTGTCATCAAAAAGATGAATGTGTGTCATTACGCATGTGGGTCTAAGAGTAAAAGCAAACAAACAAATATTAAAGAAAGCTTTCACACAAAAATGATATTTGAAGAATTGTTTTTGTCCATACAATGAAGTCAAAAGTGGTCCATTGACTTTCATTGGACAAAAAAAAAACACGATTGCGTTATGCATAAGAAAGAAAGTCATACTGGTTTAGAATGACATGAAGGTGAGAAAATGATGAATGATGCTTGCCGCACTTTCAAATGGACATGTGAAATTCAGAGTCTCAGTGCAGATTAATTTTTATCCTAGCCAGATTTAGGCTGGAAAATATGTTGGGTATGTGAAAAGTGTGTTGATGTGATTTTCTGTCAAGACTCTTCCAAAAATCAAAGCCCTGAAGCTACAGTTGTGTTGCAAGAGTTTCAGTGCCAACAAGACAAACCATATTGCAAAAAGTGTAAGAACATTTGTTGTATATTGATATTTCAGATGCTATGAAAACATATGTAGCGCTGAAGCAACAAATACTGAAAATTAGATCCCATAACAACACCCACCAGAACAGGAATCCATTATAAAAGCTGGTGGAGCATGTGAATGTATTTTGCAGCTACTGTAACCTCCGAAGCTATTATCTGAGCTACTGAGTCACCTCTTCACAACCCCTGTGTTTAAAACTTTATTGAAAGAGTATCCAGATGTGCAGAGCATGATCAATATCAGTGTTCTGAAGCACTGTCTGTGTGTGTGTGTGTGTGTGTGTGTGTGTGTGTGTGTGTGTGTGTGTGTGTGTGTGTGTGTGTGTGTGTGTGTGTGTGTGTGTGTGTGTGTGTGTGTGAGAGAGAGCATGTTTACTCACATGTTTTGGTCGGTTGCTGGAGACGGTTTTAGTCTTAACCAAATGAGAGTGTGTAAAAGTGGGTGGATTATTTTAATGGATAGATTTAACACCCTTTCATGATTTAAAGAGGCAATGAAAAAACAGCTCACACTCAAATTATGTTTGCATTCTTGGGTAGAACAAGCTCACAGAAAAATAGCTATAATGTACATACACAAACTTTTGTGCACATATGCACTTAAGTAGCATTTATTATTGTTCCATCTCACAGCACAATTATAAAGTTTACATTCTTTTTTAAAGAAAATGCGAGATAGTTAAATCCTTTCCCCTGAGCCCAATAAATATGTTATATCATATATACTTATACTATGTTAAATAGGGCCTTAGTGGGCCCATCTTAGGGTCTGGGAGAACTTTCGGAGTTGTATTCCCTTGACAACAGTCCTTCACACAGGTAGTGCAGAATACATGTACACACACTCACACATTAAGAAGAGGATGACTGTTCATGAATGGGCTGCTTTGTAAGGTGTGTGTGAAACCCATTACTGTTTAAACAGACCTGTGCAAGGCCAAATAGTTAGTCTTGACTAAATTGTTGAATAGTTTTAAAGGTATTTCTGTCAAAAGGGCAGCTCACTTTAACACTATACATTCATCCGCAACAGATGTGAAACATACAAACCCACAAGGGCGTATGCTGTGTGAGCATATGCATTTACCATGTGTGTTAATGAGTTGAGAAACAGCTTAAAAGCAGATCAGTGAAGTCACGCACATTGACCTATGGCAGCGTGTGCACACACACACATACACTTACTGTAGAGTCGAAGTCAGTCAGATTAGCTTTATTGTTATTTCAACAATATACAGTGTGTAGGCTATGGATTGAAACTAGGGATGCACCAATAGGATATGTGATACAGATTTTAACAAACAATTATTGGCCGATACTGATATTTGTCACTTTCACTCTTATTTGAAGTATTGCCATTAAAATAGATAGTGTTTTGTAGTGTTCAAAAATGCATGCATTACGTCAGGGGATGAAAACTACTGTTAAACATACCTAAAAAGCACTGTTTATATGATATGTATCTTTGTTCTGTTGTATTTATGTATTTAAGTTTGCCTGCTGAATGTTAAATGGACCCAATCCATGTTCATTAGAAATTATTTGATGATGCAACAATAAACTAGCAAGTACAACTTAATGCAGGGGTGGTGAACTCTAGTCCTGGAGAGCCACAGTCCTGCAGAGTTCAGCTCCAACCCTGATGAAAAAATCACCGGCCTGTAGCTTTCTAGTAACCCTTCAGACCTAGATTAGCATGTTCAGGTGTGTTTGGTAGGGTTGAAGCAAAACTTTGCAGGACTGTGGCTCTCCAGGACTAGAGTTCACCACCCCTGCATTAAGTTGTACTTGCTAGTTTATTGTTGCATCATCAAATAATTTCTAATGAACATGGATTGGGTCCATTTAACATTCAGCAGTCAAACATTAATACTACACAACAGAACAAAGATACATATGAAATAAACAATGCTTTTTAGGTAGGGTTAACAGTAGTTTTCAGGTACAGAAGTAAGGTAAACAAATGTAAAATAACACTGCATTCTTCACTGTATAAATTAAATACAGTATTTAAAAAGGTATTTAGTGAAGTAGTGAGCTTTTCTTCTTCTTTTGTTGTTTGATTGTATTAAAAGGATAGTTCACCCTAAAAATGACAATTTTTTCATCATTTATTCTCCCTCAAGTAGTTCCAAACCTGTATATATTTGAGTTCTGCTGAACACAAAGGAGGAATGTCAGTAACTCATCTGCCATTTACTAGCATAGTAGGAAAAATAAATACTATCATAGTCAATGGGGGGGGTGAGATCTGTTTGGTGACTGACATTTTTCAAAGAAATTCATACAGGTTTGAAATTACTTGAGGGTGAGTAAATGATGACAGATATTTTATTTTTGAGTGAACTATCCCTTTAAAATGTAGACAGCATGAATATTAGGCTGCTGTCACTTTAAGAGCTGCACAGATCCAATATACTGTTACACAAGCATTTTATTTCTCAGCTGTTTACGTTCATTCAAGACATAACCGACTATGTTTACAAGGATACTCAACGGCCATTTTGATATAATTTTGTGTGAATTATTTCAAGGTTTGCAGTGTTTGTGTGTTCACTACTCCAAATGTTTGTGCACTAACTTGGATGGGTTAAATGTAGAGGACAGATTCCAAGTATGGGTTACTATGGCCTTCATCTCCAACTTCATTCATTAGGGCCCAAGCGAAAATTCGCNAACCCAAAATGGGGCATATATGTGTGTGTTTACTATAATTTAAGTTTTAACATGAACCTTTTGTTGTTATGTACCAAATAATCCAGAGAGCGTGGCAGGCTATGTCTGAAACAGCTTAAAACCCAATGTTTTTTAACCTCACAGTATTGTTAATTCTGTGTTGCAAAAATCAAATAGTAATGGAAGTACTGGGATAAAAGTTTATAGTTCGGATACAACCACTGATGTTGAGGCAGCCGCGATCAAAATCAGTAAATGACCTTTGAAACTAATGCACACTTCAAATAAAGATTGTATCTATTACAATATTACACCAGTAGGTGGGGATCAGAGACTGTTCAAATGTATTTGATTTATTAATTTCAACAATTCATTTCTTTAACATAAATTCATTTAAATGAATATTCTTTTTAAAAATATAGACTCATTTATAACATTTTAGATATTTATAAAAAGACTAATTTATAACATTAAATAGAACATTTTGACAGAACCTCAAGTAAATTACATGTTATTTTGTTTTGTTGTCTAATGTTTTGTTTTCAGAATTGTGGGAGAAAATCTCTATTTACAAAAGCATTTCTTATATTTGAGTCCACTCCATTGTGAATATGAGCTGTATGAACGACTGTCAGCGGGGAATTAAACAGTAAGGGCCCTATCGTACACTCGGCACAATGCGGCGCCAGGTGCAACGCAAGTGTTTTTTGCTAGTTTCAGCTTGACGCAATTATCATTTTCACATTCTGGGCCACATTGTTTAAAGGGGTCATATAATGCCATTTTTGTAAGTTAATATGATTTTTTAGGGTCTAAATGAAAAGTTTGTAATATACTTTAATTAAAAATTCTCATTAGTATTGTAAGAAAACACTCATTTTACCTGGTCAAAACCAGCTCTGTTTTCAGCAAGCCATTTCAATGCATGTGTCTTTAAATGATAATGAGCTTTGCTCACCCTGCCCCTCTGTTATGTGGGGTGTTTTGACACAAAACGCATGGAGTGTTGCCTTGACAACAGCTGAGGGTATATTTTGGAGAAAGAATGGCAGTGGGAGTCTCTGAGGACACATCTGTGCAACTGTATCAATTTGATCCGGACCCGGAACAAGATGACGGCCCCGATGAAGTTTGACAATTAAGGCTCAAACAGGACGTTTCTGAATGGTTGGTTAACGTAATGTCACTTTGATCTATCTTTGTATGTACTGGCAGGGTAGCAAAGTGAGATACGAATGCTATGTGTTTACTGATGTACCTGTTAGTTCATTGACAGATTGATGTTACAGCTAATGGTCATGAAAAACTTTTTTCCGGTAAATGTAAGCTTGTCAGTGATGCGAAACATTATCTATGCTCTTAGGCAGTGTTTTTTTTTTTTTTTTTTTTTTACATTATTTCTTAATCAGTAACAGACACTGTTGTAAACCATCTACAAAAGTAAGCTTAGTGTAGTGTTACCACGTTAACTTTACCACCTGCGTACACAGTTTGTAATAACACAATAACCATAATTCATTGTTCATTATAAACGTGGGATTATGAATTATATTGAAAACGTCGTACATAGAAAGCATGCCGTAATGTAACCTGAGTGTAAACTTTAGCCACATTCATCGTGAAGCATGCAAGCGATTTGCGAAGATTAATATAAAGGTTAATAAAACATTACACTCACTTCTTCTGGAGGTGCATCAGGAACACGAATAGTTGGTACCGATCCTTTTTTCAGGAGCAGCTTCTTAGCAAAACCTGCTTTATACTGACCCTTGTTTATAAAGCAGTCTGGTGAGAAATGATTCGCGCAAACATGAAAGCATTGACGTTGATCGGGGGGAATATTCCCTTCGAAAAACAAAACCCAGCCGTCTTCAGCGGTTCGGATTTAGGAACATCAAAATGACTGCTGTGTTCATTATTACACCCAATAACAGAACACCACAATCGCTTAGACGCCATTCTGCTCCAGCATTTCAACAATGGCGGACTATGATGACAGCTCGCTTAGGGCGGGTCTGTGAAACGCTGCTGTCAATTAACAATCGTGGGAGGGACGTCCGACCGTGTGACATCACACAGTCAGACAGCTCGATTTGAGACAGGGGAAAACATATAAGGAGATTAAAAAAAAACACTGGATGGATTTTTATCATTATAGGATGGTTGTGTACAGGCACTGCCAACACACATTTCAGTACAATCAACTTGTAAAAGTGCATGTACCATTATATGACCCCTTTAAATAGCAAATGCACTCACACCCATTTTTGTGCCCATGGATGTGCTGGTCTGAAAACGGGGTGTGTTCAGGCGTATTGTTGGCGTGTTGATATTTTGAGGCAACTGAAATAGACTGCGCCATTGACCAACTGAAACCTGGTCTAAAGTCGATGGCGCAATATTGTTGTTGTTATTTAAAGAGTGCGTTAGTAATATGTGGGCCTATATGCGGGTGCACAACGTGCGTACACTGCTTTTTTACACACAGGGATGCACAGCAGCACACAAACATGCCAAATAAAAGGATTAAAATGTAAAAGATTATTATTGTGTGCATAAAGTTAACAATGCTTTGCTGGAATCCGGCTTTTCCTGTAGATGGTCTGCTCACGTGCTTTAACCTCACGCATGAGCAGATATGTTTCCTCACTAGAGAAGCATTCAGTTTTTCCGCTTGCAAATTCCACCATGTAAATAGAGAATCCACCATGGTGCTGTTTGTCAGATCTCACAACCAGTTTTGCGTGAGAACGCAAAATAGCTTTGCGAGAGAACACAACATTTTTGCAAGGGAATGCAAAGTTTCTCAGGGGAAGACAAAAGCTTTGAAAAACATTCCTCCAATCCCAAAATTTTTCCACCACCATGTCCCTTTAGGGGTTCCGTAGAAATAGAATCTTTTGTAACATTATGAATGTCTTTACTGTGACTTTTGATTAATTTAATGCATCCTTGAAATTTTAATTTCAATGAAAATAACGGTCCATGTTTAATAAAAATGTTTAATAAAAAATTCACTGGTATCTAAAAATTTGGTGTCATAACTATATTTATTACAGTACAAGGATGCATGGGTCAAAAACAAAAACATTAATTATTTTATTCATTTATTACTTTTTTTACTTTTTTTTGTGGTGGGGCCAATGAAAATTTAATAATTTAATTCATTGAATTGAATCTCGAATCAACTCAAATTGAGATCTTGTGAATCGGAATTGAATCGAATCGAATCGGGACATCTTTATCGATACTCAGCCCTATTGTCACAAGAGTAGTTTCGTTGTGCTACACAATAACAATAAAATGCTTGAAATTGAATTTGTACTAGAACTATATTCATTGGTTTTACCCATTGTGATTTATAATTAAGGGAATTTGGCCTTATTTATATTTGGCCATATTTATACTCTTGTGAAACAGGAAATCATTGCTGGACATTTTCAAAAAAACTACACAGATTTATTTTCACAGCCTTCTTTTCTCATGTTTACGAAGGGTCCCAATAATTCTGACCAGGGGGCATATTATAGAAACTTTCTATTTTAAGTCTTAAGTTAAGATCTGACAGATTAAAATGGAGAAACAAAACAGGCGTGCTTTTAATTAAGTGCTGCAGAAAGAGAAGTTTTGATAAGGTTGGTAAACCTATCACTGTATTTCATGGGAGTCTGTAATTATTTATCAGTGTTTTATCGTCAAAGTTCAGAACATCATTTGGTTGTTCAAAAAGACTTTCCACCATTAAACATCACTGTTCTTCATCTTGTATCATTAATAAATGTGATGCTATTCTCAGACGGCTATTGTTATGTGATTTTTACAGTTGGCTTTCAAATAATTTTGAAGCTAGGACACCAGTGGGGTTGTCTTAAAGTTAAGACTTTTTTTTTTTTTTTTTTTAGGATTTTTAGGAGTTAGGATGCTTCTGTAATACCCCTTTCCTATCCGTAGTTAAGATAATGCACTTAAGAAATGTCATTCTGTAATAGCTTTTGTCCTAAATAAGGGTTCTAACTGAAATTGCCATGGTTACCAAGAATATAAGATAAAATTCTACAGTCTTTCTGTAATATGCCCCCAGGACTTTAAATGCAATTGATGGCAATACCTTGCATGCAGACTATCTTAGACTAAGTTCCCCAGTACCTGTAGGAAAAAGAGACGTTGTGTGATCTCTTGGATTAGCTCTTCAGAAACATCTTCTGGAAAAAACTTTGCCCGGAACTTGAATTGCAGAGGGTTTTCCTTTCTAACATCCTGTTGAGTTACCTGCCAACAGTTTTCACAGAAACACATTAACCCTTTAACTTTCGACCGTAAAGGAGCCAATTAAATATATATATATATATATATATATATATATATATATATATATATATATATATATATATATATATATATATATATATACATACATACATACATACATACATACATATCAAGCAGTTCTTGGTCAAAATTTCTTTTTATCTAAACAGATAACTTTCGACCCTAAAGGAGCCAACTATATATATATATATATATATATATATATATATATATATATACATATATATATATATATATACATATATATATATATATATATATATATATATATATATATATATATATATATATATATATATATATACATATCAAGCAGTTCTTGGTCAAAATTTCTTTTTATCTAAACAGATATAAAACTCTACCATACGGTTGAGGTGTCTGTTTATGGTAAATCTTGCTATGCCTGTGGAGTACTATTTCATGGCCTTTTTTGAATAATAAATACACTACCGGTCAAAAGTTTTTGAACGTTAAGATTTTTTAATGCTTTTAAAAGAAGTCTCTTCTGCTCACCAAGGCTTCATTTATTTGATCCAAAATAGTCAAAAACAGTAATATTGTGAAATATTTTTACAATTTAAAATAACTTTTGGATATAAATTTAAATTTTATTCTATTGTTATCAATGTTGAAAACAAAAGAACAGCATTTATCTGAAATAGAAAGTTTTTGAAACATTATCAAGTTTCAAAGTTTGGAGTCAGTAAGTTCTTTTTTTTTGTATTCAAAAAAACTTTACTTTTTGTAAAGAAATTAATACTTTTTATTTAGCAAAAGCAAAAGCTTACATTTCAGATAAATGCAGTTCTTTTGAACTTTATACTCATCAAATAATCCTGAAAAAAAACTGTACACAACTGTTTTCAACATTGATAATAAAAATTTTGCCATCAGAAATAAACTGCATTTTAAAATATATTCAAATAGAAAAGTTATTTTAAATTGTAAAAAAAATATGTCACAATATTACTGTTTTTTGCTGTATTTTGGATCAAATAAATTAAGCCTTGGTGAGCAGGAGACATTAAAAAATCTTACCGTTCAAAAACTTTTGACCGGTAGTGTACCTGCAAGTAGTTCTTAGATACCCTTCCATAATTTTCAGGGTCCACATGAAATTAAATTTATTTAAAAGTTGTGTTTAGAAATAAATAATACATACAGTGCCCTCTGTATGTATTGGGACAGTAAAGACACAATTACTCTGTTAACTATGGTGTCAAGACATCTATAAATATATAAAAATACCATTGAAATTAAATGTTTGTTTATTCCTAATGAACTTGCAAGATTGTTTATATCATGAGTTTTCAAAAGTTTTAATGGAAAGGAGCAATTAAACAATCCCTTAGTGAAATCAATTCTTGATTTATTATGCTTACAATACAATATATAATATAAAAAAAAAATAATAATTTAAGTAATTAAACTGATATATCAGTTTAAATGCTTCAATTTGTTTTAATATTATATAAAATTATTATAAAATAATTACAAACTGAAGCATTTAAACAGATCTAGCTATTTTCAAAATACGTGAACATGTGAATTCTTAAACTGACAAACTGAGGTAATTTGAGTTTGCACCCTAGACAACAGGTAGGCAACAGGTAGGCAAACAAACTAACAAACGCTTAGAAATGCAACCGTAGTATACAAGACCTCGCAACGAGTGTGAGGATGTGAATGGCTTAAATAGTCCAGGTAATGTGCTGCAGCAGGGTGTGGGTGATTAGTGATTGGTGGAGTGAGTGCAGGTGATTGTCAGGGAGGATTCTGGGAAATGTAGTCCGGGAACGACTGGAACTGTGACACTGCCGCTCACACACGCTTATATCTTTCGCTTTCTATGAAACCTGTAAACTGCATTCACTGGTTCTAACTCTATAGCGACACTAACTCTACAGTGGTTGACCAGAGCACTGCAATTATTTCTAATGTAGATTACAGTCAAATGGATTTCCCACACATTTTGCGGCTGTCCCCTGCGCGCCATTTTATTCTTTCTGTGCAGCTTAGAGGAATCACTGGTTAGTGTATAAACTCTCTCTTAGACCTAAATCATACATATAGGTATGTGAACACAAATATTAGCAACACAAGTTCAAATTTACATGTTGTAAAATGTGTCTGAATTCCCAAAGTTTCCAAAAGGGATAACAGTTACCATAACAGTCTTCATCTACGTCGGTTATCTTTTAAAAACGCATACTGTCAAAATACTACATTTGAAGAACTCTGCGCCAATAAAAAAGTATACGTTCTATATCAAGGATGGGCAACTCCAGTCCAGGAGGGCAACTGTCCTGCAGAATTTAGCTCCATCCTAATCAAATACACCTGTCTGTAATTTTCAAGCAATCCTTTAGACCAAGGGACTCAACCAGGGGTCCGCAGCAGTACTGCAAGGAGTCCGTCCATTAATGCTTAATCTTTTTTTTTTTTTTTTTTTTGTTAAAGTAAAACATGGGTAAAAAATATCACACAGTCAAATATAAAAATAAATATGATCACAAATGAAACAAATGAAAGCAAGAGCACCCTCAGTTGATACTGTAATATTATACTGGCAAAAGAGATTTGGCAAACCCTCCAGTGCATTTTTGTGTTTGCGCTCTGGAGAACTTCAAATGTTTCTATTTAGAATGTTTCCCTTTCGAGATCGGTCTCTTGACATTAAGTCCATAGCTGACTCATTAACACCCTTTCTCCAAAATCCAAAATCCAAAGTCCAATTGAATCACACTATTGCAATAGTCAATGTATACAATTCAAAATACAATTCGAGTGCGCAAAATAAAATTATATATTCATAAAATATATCACAAAAGCAAAACACAATTCATAGATACACAACTGTGCACAAAAAGTTTTGAATGTTTAAAACATACGGGTTTATCCTAACATTCGCGTGTGAATCACCTTGGGTTTTTGTGTTTATTTCTGAGACTCTCCTGGCAGCACACCCTCCCACAAGGGTCATTCGTACTCTTTAGCCAATCGGATTAAAGCTTATCAATCGACCAATCATTATCACGTGAGGGCGTGCCTACCTGGGTGTTACGTCGACCAGTTCAAGACATGCAGAGAGGTATGTGCAGTTGATCGGAGCTGCGTTCCATGATATGATAGAGCCTCAGCTGCTTTTCAACACTTTTACTTTGTCATGCCTATTCATACAATAAAATATGCAAATGTAACACTCATCGCCATAACCATTCATACTTTTGTTCATATAAGAATAACAAACTGTATGAATAATGAATACTCAAAACGTAAATTCCTCCATCGGAGAGCCGTTTAAAAACTCTTTCAACGGCTCTGCTCCATGGTAGTGACGCAGTGCGCAATGACAGTTAAGTGATTTTACCTCTCTACTTCCTGTGAAGTGATGTATCGATGTTCTCTTATTCCCTATGCTGTTCGCAGTGCCCTTCGAACTGAACATGTTCGCTCCCTTCGGAATGGCAACATACCCTGTGAAGTCCACTTCGCAGTCCACTTACGGTCGAATGGAACGCACCTGTTCATCTGTGTTTACTGAAGTAAACGAAGTTAGAGATCACTTGAAGCTAGGGATGCACCGATGTATCGGCCGATTTTTGCTCAATTTATTAGGTTTATTAATTAACTGCGTGAAGGCACTGAGCTGTATAATGACTGTTGCTAATCCTAGCACTGTCTGCGCTTTAATGTTAATCAAATAACAAAAGATCGCACACTATTCTTGACTAAATAACTTCTGTAACTTTCATAAGTGTAGCGGACCCCGTCCGAATGATGACCAAACCTTTACTGATGTTTTATAAAGTTTATTGCGTCCGTTTTCACTCCAAACAAATCACCACAAAAGCTAAACAATACAGAGCACAAGATGTGTGCATTAAACTCTCTCTCCATTGCATTATCATCCACATACAGCGAATAACTCAAAACACTTATTACAACTAACAGTTAACAAATACATACAGATCTTATGCCTTTTTAGGGGATGCTTAATAAACGGACAAACTTTGAATCAGCAAAATAAGTCTGAAGAACTGCGTGCTCTCCATGTCAGATTGTAGACGAGAACACCCGTCAAAATAAGAGTCCCGCCTTAGTAAAGGAGATCTCATACATATTTAATGCTTACCAAAACAAATTAGAAGATTAATCACAATAGTCTGTTACAATAAAGAATTTTTGTCCAAAATGAGGAGGAAATGATACTTGTTTTGTTGTATTTTAGCTGCGTGTACAGAGCCCCTCAGATAGATTGCAAAACAATCATCTAGGTGGACAGTATCCACCCTAGCTTCCACTCATCGAGATCAGCTTTCATGTTCTTTAAATAGTGAATAGACCAATTTTTATGAGCACTCATTATTTAGTGAAGACAATATATGTACTTGCTATTTGTGCAACAGTATGCAGTGTTAAATTATTACACACTTATTGTTTCTCTGCATTTTTCAGGATTAAACACCATTGGCTTGACATCTGCAGTCACAAACATCTTAATTCATGTTGTTTCTTTATACTTTAAAGGGATAGTTCACCTAAAAATGAAAATTTGATGTTTATCTGCTTACCCCCAGCGCATCCAAGATGTAGGTGACTTTGTTTCTTCAGTAGAACACAAATGATGATTTTTAACTCCAACCGTTCCAGTCTGTCAGTCAAATAATGCAAGTGAATGGGAACTCTATCAATAAGAGTCGAAAAAAACTTTGCATAGACAAATCCAAATTAAACCCTGCGGCTCATGACGGCACATTGATGTCCTAAGACATGAAACGATCGGTTTGTGCGAGAAACCAAACAGTATTGTACAGCCCTGCAGGAATTCGCATGGACAACACAACGGTGGTGGCATTCAATCAATCACAAGGGAGGTGTGCGCTCACATGCACTGCAGAGGCTGCTGGAAAGTATGTTCTGTTGAGCAGATTAACGGCAGCTCTTGATGAGAGCAGTTTATATACTGGGCAGGTTGAACTGTGGAGAGGACATGCTTTCCAGAGGAGGTGTTGTCAATGGACCATTCCACTGAGGAGAGATCTCCTGTCTCAGGCGAGGGGCACCATGTGGCATCCCAGGCCAGAGCTGAGGATTTGCATGTGTGGCATGTAGGGTTGGCTCGATACCACAATTTTGGCTTCGGTACAATACCAGAATCTAATACCTCAGTATTGATACTAAAGCTGGGTACACACTTAATGACTAGCTGAAACATTCTAAGACTGAACTCTTCACTTAAAAACTGTTTCCATCAAATGAAGCAGATTTTAGTCTTTGACAGTCAGAAAGGAGCACAAACCTAATTACTGAGTCAGTCCACTACTCAACACATTTACGATTGGTGAGTCACGAAGTGACATTCTGCCGAAATCAACTCCGAAATCTTGTACAGAAACAAACATGGATGTCAACAGAGAGCCGCCACTACTTATTTGCAGTGCGATTTTTGCAGAAAAAAAAGAAAACCCCTGCTGACAACACTGGTGGTTTTGTTTATTAAATATAACTTTATTTTTTTTTTATTTTTTTTTATCATAAAGTCCAGTGTTTCTCTTTCATGTTTTCTTACCAGTTACCGGTTAGAATAAAATAAAATACTGCTTTATTTATTCCAAAACAGAAGTCATTCAAAATGTTATTTGTATATTTTAATTTTATCAGTCTACAGTAAATGTACAATACTCCCAATGCTATTTAACGGGACTGCCAACACTGGAAACTCTGAAAGCGACTTCAGAGCTGCAGAGATAGTCAAGGAACTGAATTTCCTCATCATATTTCCTCAAATATATTAGATATAATTAAAGTGTATATATATATATATATATATATATATATATATATATATATATATATATATATATATATATATATATATATATATATTAGGGATGCAACAATACAGTTAGCCCACGGTTCAATACATACCTCGGTTTTTTAACCACGGTTTTCGGTTCGGTTTGTTATTCTATGCTTAGGCAATAGGAACAGTAAGAGGTTAGTAGAAAAAGTAAAAACGATTTATTGCAATACTCCTTTATTTTATTTAAAAGCAAAGAAAAGTCCACTAGTTTCTAGTGTATTGTATAATATAAAATAATTTTTTATTTTAAAATTAACACTGACATCTCACAGCTGTTGGTAGCCCATGTACAAACTGTACAAACAAATTCTCCAAAGCTGTTTACCAAGCTTTCGATTAAATTTAATATTTGAAATCACCAATAAAATCTGACAACAACTGCCTCATTTTATTTTATTTTTTTTCTCAAACGCTGGAATCATGACAAAAAATCTGTACTTTTCAGGCTGGATCAAGCTAATGCGCATGCGCAGACCTAAATGCGCGTCTCTTGTGCCTCATTTCGGAGACACTCGTCTGGCTGTTTCTATAGAAACCGGTGCTTCTAACGGCCGCTGCAGTGACGCGATGACTTTATCAGTCAGCGATTGGCTCTTATTTAGAAGGCGGGACTTATTCCACCATATTGCACGTTTCACTTTCTCCCATTCAAAACAATACGAGTGACGCGTCTTGTGTTATTCTATAGTCTTTGATTATACTCAACGGCAAAACCGAAATGTCTCCACACCACGGATTTGAAAGACGCCGGCGCTTCCTCGTACTGTAGCCTCACTTCCCCGCCGCTCGCCATGTTAAAGTGTGGAATGATGGTTCAGAGCCCCCTAACTTTAGAGCATAGTGATTGAATATTTACTCGCGGGGAGGAGTACTCGTAGACTTACAGGCACACACAAACAGTCAATTCGGAGAGAAATAAAACGCACATAAATTATTTAAACGTAAAACCGAAAAAACCGCAATTCACAAGCGCGTATTGAACCGTGGATGTCGTACCGAACGGTTCAATATTATATTGAGAATTGTGGCATCCCTAATATATATATATATATATATATATATATATATATATATATATATATATATATATAATGATTTTATTTACAAATGTCATGATTTTTTTTATGCGTTACACTATTTAAATGAACATATATTCAGAAACAAGTGCAGTTGTATATCCTACATATATCCTCCCATTTTACTTTTTTTCTGTTTAACTTTTATTAGACTAAAAGGATAAAATGATAGCTATTTAATGTCATTTTCAAAATGAGAGAAATTTTGAATTTTTACAGAATGCAGTTTCACTTTTTTCCGTCTGCAAAACAAAATGAATAGCCTAAAAACAATTAACTTGCAATGTTCACATATGAAATAATACAAAAGAAACATCAAAAAGATGTATTTGACAAAATTACAAAAAGAAGGACGAAAAATATCTGACAGGAAATGCATCTCCTGTTACAAACAAGTCTCCCGCACCAGATCTCTCGGATCGCCAGAGGGAGCTATCGCCCGAATATTGACTTAATTTGAACTCCATTTCCCATGAACCCTCATACCTTGGGACTGATTACATTGCACCTGCCGCCAATCGCACACACACACTCAGACTCCCATAAAAGACGCTCTCACTTCCACTTCTGTGCGAAGTCTTGATTAGCCATGGTTGTCATTTCTGAGCGTTATTTCTGTACTACTTACCTGTTATTGACTTGGACTGTTTATCTGGAAACTGATTTCTGCTGCCAGCCCTGACCCTTGCCTGTTTATCGTTGTGCCTTGCTTGCCACCTGCCTTGACCCCTTTGCCCGTTTATGGTTTATGTTGCTTGCAGCCTGCCCTGACCCTCTGCCTGTTCTCTGGATTTGTCTCTGCTGTACTTCCCTTTGTTCTAATAAACTGCAGATGGATCGATACGTTTCTGACTCATCACATCCATAGCATAGGCGCCAGTGCCAGTCACAAATATTAAACATGTTTAATAAAATCTTTGTGAGGACGAATGGCAACAGCTGGTTGTAAAATTAAAGAATAGAATCTTTAGACACTGCACACTACACAACTTTAAACACCGACTATAAACACAGACTGAGCGCAGCTGGAACAAACTCAGTCCGTTTGAGCATGATAAGCATCATAAGCATTGTAATAACCAACTCCAGTAAATCGAACTCCAGTGTTTTCACTTGTGTTGAGTGGATTCAGAGCAACTTAAACACATCTGATTGGCCATTAACTTCACATGCTCAACAGATACTGTATGTCCGTGATTGTCTACAATGCTCATTGCTGCAAAAACACATTGTGAACAGAAACCTTTAACACACTTCACAGAGCACACTTACACAAATACACACGGTATCATTAACATTATATTGTTATTCACGATAATCTCCTATTTTATATCATCAGCACTCAGCATAATTATCATGTAGAGTGAGTTTTATGTGTTTGATCCATTTTGTTCCTCTGTAGTCACATTTGCCGGTTTTGCATGTTCTCTGTTTGGTGTGCAGCCAAGTAGGAGAGCCCTGTCACCTGTTCCATATCAATGACCCTGGCCCTCTACATTGAAAGTATATGTAGCTGCTATAGCTGCCTTTCATACCACTATTGAGGAATGCTCAGTTGGCAAGCACACTCTATTAACGAGTTTTCCTCCCCGTCCTCGTTTGATGCCAGTCTGGGACCTGTCTTTAGTACTCAGACCACTGTCAAGCCCACCCTTCGAACTGCTTTATGCGAGCGAGCTGAAAGTGCTCTCGTTTAAGACAGCTTTGCTACTCACTCTAGCATGTGGGTTGTGAGTAGGAGATATGCAAGCTCTCTCTGTTGATAGTGCTTGTATGGAGTTCGGGACTAACGACTGGCCAGCTGCCAACTGGATAGTTGAGTGTTTCAACTAGGTCTGGTACCTAATCTGGGGGAGGCGTGGTATTTGTTTTCATTTGCCTGATTCAGTCCCGTTAAAGATTTGAGGGTAGTGTTTTAGTGCTTTTGTTTTCACACTGCGGGGATTTTATACTTTCTCCAATGTGTCACCTATCCACGCAATGTTGAGATCTCGAATGCCGATCTCGAAAGGGAACATCTCAGGTTACTCATGCAACCATGGTTTCCTGAGAGGACGGAACGAGACATTGCGTAAGCTGCCATGTAAAAACATTTAAAGTCTTTGTTGTATGCTATCGCTCAGTCGAAAGATCCAAAGACAATAGCACTTAGCGCGGAATTATATAGCGGCCAGCCTTCCCGCTCTTGAGCCAATCATATTCATGTTTTTTGATCTCTAGAACACAATGGCCAATTTGGAACCCAAGTTTAATTTAGTCATCATATAACTATCATAATGTGGTTGCTTTCTATTAATATCAAAGGCTATATGCTTAATATGTAGCTCTGTTTAACATTTTGTATTGGGGGTCCCTGCCTCATATCTCTATTGCTTAAGGGGTCCTTACCCTGAAAAACAATGAAGACCCCTGCTTTAGACCCCTGCTTTTTTTGTTAGGTTTTTCAGGTGTGTTTGATTGGAGAACAAGCTAAACTCTGCAGGGCTGGAGTTGCCCATCCGTGTTTTCTATAGCATGGATACAATCCAGACTATGGCTGCACGATTTGGGAAAAAAAAAGAAAGAAAAGAAAAGAAAAGAAATCGGTAACACCTTATAACAACTCACACACTATGAATCATTAGTTAAGCATTAGTAAATAGTTAATGCATCATTTATAAAGCATTGTCCCTACATAAAAATACATTAGTAAGCAAATGTTACATCCACGCCTGTCCCGAACTCCGTTTCCCAGAATCCTCCTGTTCCGCACACCTGTCTGCACTTCCCTCATCAGTCTTCCTGCCATCCCTGGATTCCCTGCACCTGTCTATTGTCATCAGCACTCCCTTTAAGTTGGACTCACTCCCTGCACTCCTTGTCAGTTCTCTTGTTTGCATATACGTGTTATGTTGTCTCTCTGTTCCTGAATTGTGAATAAACCCCTATTATTGTGGATCTCCGTACTCGCCTCATCTCTCTACAACAGCACGTAACAGCAAAGCAGTTTATAAATACAGCTGTAAATGCTTTATTCTTGATTTATAAGCATATCTATATTGTGTTTAATAATTGTAATTTTTATACTTTATTGATGATCAATTTTTAAATTATTTCTAAATTAAGTATTACATTATTTACAAATCAGTTATTTAGGAGTTGTCAGTTGTTCATAAGATAATTTAGAAAGTGTAAGTAAATTATTAATAAACTATTTAAATGTACATTTATAAATATTATTTAGACATACAGTAATAGATATCCAGTATGTTAATTAATGCTTTATTAACGTATTCCTACTGTATTTCATGATTAATTCAGGTAGTTATAAAACATTTAGTAGTTAACTATTGTCAGTTAACTATTTTTATGAGTTCATCTAAAGTAAGGACTATTTATGCCTCGTAAAGCTTTTACAAAATAAATTTAAAGGTTCAGTTCCCTTTCGATACTACACTCGTACTGTGTTGAATCTCTTATTATACATAAGATGAGATGCATATGGGGGAAAACTTTTTTTCTCAGATTTCTGAAGCCTTTTTCAATCACGCAGTGAAACTGCATGGCCATTGGCTCGTAAAGTTAAAGTAAACGGACAAATGACTGTGGTCATTGCCACAGCCATTGGTGAGCAGGCCACTCGAGCTCGGCAAAAGGGGCGGGTATCGGGCTATATAAGTGGCCGTCTCACCATGGAAAATTGATTCATTCTCCTTCAGCGACACGGATATCATCTCTTCGCTGAGACTATGAGACTTTAAGCAGCCTTCAACTGCAAGCAGCTGGAATTCGTCGCTGATCAGCTCGCCGCTCTGTAGCAGTTTGATCAGCTCGCCTCTCCTCTGCTCGCCGCTCTCTATCTGCTCGCCGCTCTCTAGCTATTCTAAAGAGCAAATTTCTGCGACATTGTTGCATATGTCGTGCCTTGGCTGTGGCACATGCAGAGCCCTTCTACACGCTGATGACAAGCACAGTGAGTGTGTAACGACTGAGACAAATCAGACACAATTATTTGTTATATTTAACAAATAATTGTTTAAAACTTACTCTGGGGTCTGTCCCCATCCCCCGAGAAGACCAGCCTTAGTTTTATTGCCCTGAAGTATGTGTGTGTTTCCACGTGGAAAAGCAGAGACAAAGAGACACACAGAAAACCTGCATCTTTCCTGCATCTTTCCCACAGAAAACAGACTTTCCAGCATTAATCTATAGACAGACTGCTCTAAAAATGATCATGCATTTTCCCAGGAACTGGTATCCATTATTACTGTTGTATTGCACTCAGTATTGTATTCATATGTTTTATGATACATTTAATGTAACTTCAATTATGCCTGTTTAGTGTCTATGAGTCTATGTCTATGGGCATATCGAGAAGATTTAAATGCTTCTGTATGTGATATGTCGATACCTGTGCAACACATCAGTATTACAAGAATCTTTAATAGTTCTTCTTCAACAACTCAGCCAGTTAATCTTGCTCGGTCGTAAAAGCTCTGACAGGAGGAATGTTGTCGCCCGGAAATACAACCTTCTCATTGGTCAGGTCAACCCTAAGAGGTGGGACTTTGACCAGAAGTAAAAAGCCAGTGCACAACACCCCTCCCTCTCTCTCTTGTTGATCTGACCGAAACTGCATCAGTGGGGGGGGGGATTCTGCCTATGCTGCAAGGCCTAGGCCTTGGCCTGCCCTGCACCCAGCCATGTGCTTGACTAGGAGAGAAAAGAACTCTTTCCTACTACAAGATTCAAACCATGCAAGTTTGTTATTGCTTCTTCATTCGACGCAGAAGACATCGATTGCAACTTCAGTACCGTCGGACTGAATTCTCAGGACTTCCTACGGCAACAATATATCCAGACGCTCTTCAAAAAGGCCCAGGCCTAATGCAAGTATCGTACGATATACTAAATTGCTGCTAGTTAATTAAAATTGTGAACCTCCTTGTTAACAAAGAAGTTTTTATGATGAATACTGATGATTTCTTTCCTGGGTTTTGGTTTCTTCATAGCACCCACTGTTTCCCACTTCCAGTTTCACTCTATCATTTATCATTTTACTTTCTTTGACGGCACCGAGCAGAAAGGTTATGAGAAGCTGCCACCTTTGGACGAAGCTGTGGCCGCACACCTGTGCCCGCCCGCCGCCATTGGATGGAAAATGAAGGTCGCCCACCCATCCAAGCCCTGCCACACTATGTCGGCCCTTGCTGGACGGGCGTACTCATCTTCTGCACTCCACACCATGGTGGTACTCCAGGTGTACCAGGCTAAGCTCCTGCGGGCCCTGGATGAAGCTGGTCACGACTCAGCCACCTTTGAAGAGTTGCACAGCGCCACGGACCTGGCCCTGCGTGCCATCAAGAACACAGCTCAGGCTATTGGGTGTTCGATGGCCAGCCTGGTGGTGCTGGAGCGCCACCTGTGATTAACGCTGACCGAGATCAAGAACGCGGACAAAGCCATCTTCCTACGTCGCCAACCACTCAGCCTGTGCCACGACCTGAGCACCGGCAACGCTCACGCTCTGCTAAGCGCCACCCCCCTGAAGCAACAGGAACCCTGGCCCAAGAGAGTGCTGGACCCTGCTCCTCAGAAGTCGGCCTGATTCCCGAGAAAGGAAGAGGAGAAGGTTAAGTCCCACTGCTGTCCCTATCAGCTCCGGGTGCTGAAAATGTGTTTGTTGCCTGCACAGAGCCTGTTCAAACATCCTGGCAGTGCACCGCTGTTACAGCGAAAGTAATAAATACAAACATACTCAAAAAGAGTCACTTTGAAGCAGATCTTCCCACAAATCCGCCTAGGAGACTGGTTCTTTACCCTGGATCTGAAAGATGCTTATTTTCACATCCAGATAGCCCCCTTTCACAAGCAATTCTTGAGATTCGCCTTCGAAGGGGTGGCATATCAATACACGGTCCTTCCGTTCGGGCAGTCCCTAGCTCCCCGCACCTATATGAAGTGCATGGATGTGGCTCTCTCCCCTCTGAGACAGATGGGTGTGCGCATACTGAACTACTTCAACGAATGGCTTATTCTGGCCCAGTCAGAGGCGGAGCTTATATTTCACAGACCCATCATCCTCAAACACTTAGAGTGCTTGGGGCTCAGGGTCAATGTTCCCAAGAGCTCATTATCTCCCAGCGAACGTGTCTCGTTCCTGGGGATAATTTTAGACTCGACCCGCATGAGGGCCGTGGTCTCGCAAGAACGATTTCTGGCCATTCAGCAGCTTGTGGAAACCTTTACGCCCGGGCATCTCAGCCGCTCAGAGCATTTCAGAAGATGCTAGGTCTAATAAGCTGCTTCACATGTGCCCGCTGCAGTTCTGGATGAAGCCACGAGTCCCGTCCCAAGCCTGGCGACATGGTTGCTGCTTGCTCAAGGTGAACCAGGTGTGCGTCGCAACCCTGGCCCCTTGAAAGACCCCCTGCTGGTTCAAGCAGGGCGTGGCAATCGGGACGATGAACAGGAGGAAGGTCATCTTCACAGATGCCTCCAAGATGGACTGGGGAGCTCTGTGCGTCAACAGTCTGGCCTTCGGCACTTGAAACGGCCCAGAAAGCGAGCTTCATATCAACCATCTGGAAATGATGGCGGTATATCAAGCTCTCCAAGCCTTCCTTCCTCTCCTGGTGGGACACCACGTCTTGGTCAGATCAGACAACATGACAGTGGTGTCCTTCATAAATCACCAGGGCAGGCTCTCTTCAAAGCTCCTCTTCACTCTAGCGAAAACCATCCTAGAGTGGACCCAACGCAACCTGCTCTCACTGAGAGAAGTGCATGTACAGGGCATACTGAACACAGGGGCGGACATGTTGTCCTAGAACAACCTTCCCTCAGAGGAATGGTCGCTCTACCTCCACACAGTTCAGAAAATTATCATCAGAAGACATTTATCATTGCCCAATATATTTCTCAAAAAACAGGGATGTGCTGCCCCACGACTGGACCAGCCTCCTCCTGTATGCCTTTTTATCATGCTCCTATAGCAGGGCAGTCGATAGGAAGAAACAACTTGCTTGTTCGCTTCCTTAAGGGATCCAGGAGGTTGAACCCTCCCCGTCCCCTCACGGTTCCTACCTGGGACCTGTCCGTGGTTCTTAGAGGTCTTAAAGGACCTCCCTTTGAGCCAATCCAGACTGCAGACTTACGTCCCCTGTCACTGAAAACTGCTTTACTGCTAGCTTTAGCATCGGTTAACCCTCTGGGGTCTGATGATTTTTGGGGCTTGGAGAAGTTTTGACATGCCCTGACATTTGTGCTTTTTTCAGTTGTTCATAAACATATAAATGACAAAAGTGTCATTACACTGTATTCAGCACAAACTAGGCTACAATAATATGTGAGGAACATGTATGTACATGTTTGTGTTTTTGAAGGAATAACGTTTATGCGTGGTTATTGAAAAAACAAAAAACTTAAGTCACTGAAATAAAGCCAAAAAAATATATTAAATCTGTGTTCACAAGACTTCTGGGTATTGGAGGTTGTAGACTAGAGTTTTTGCTTCAAAATGAGGTAAAAATTATGCTGCCTGCTTGTTCATATAAAACAATAGAGGGATTTAAATTTTCGAAAACATCTTTGGTCAAGAAACACAGTATGCATGGAGGCGTGAATCATCATGAATAATGGGTGATTCTCACCTGAGAAGACAAAAGAATCGCATAAAGAGCTCTAATGACCTGCATAAATAATGAGCTCTTTCAGTCAGGTAGGCTGTGAAAAACCCTTTGTGATCATGTCTCAAGCTCCTCATGGTGTAAATCAAACATACAGAAAAAAACAGCAATACTGTGAAATATTATTACAATTTAAAATAATGGTATTCTATTATATTCTTTAAAATATAATGCATTTCTGTGATGCAAAGTGTCTGAACAGTTATGTTACCTCTATGGCATTTCATATAGGCTTTTAGCTTAAAAGCATGCAAATTTGGAGAAATATTGATGGATTCTCATATGTTTATGTCAATTTTCTATACAGAGGAGTAATATTTATTCAATATTTATTGTCATCACTATGAACGCTGAATACTGTTTTCAATTCATACTTGCAGCCGGAGGGTGCTCTGTGCACCTTTAGTCCACAAATTCATAAAAGAAGAACAGAAACCAGGAACTAACGGCATGTCTTCTAGAGGTCGCTAACCATGGCTTTAACATCCAGATAAACACTTTTCAAGACAATAAATACACGATTGAGACGATGCATACAAGTATTGCCTCAGAACTTGCCTCTGAATAGCGCTGGCTCCGTGGGCGTGGCCACATTAGCGGATAATGAGCTGAATCACGGACTTCTGACATGGCTCTCTTTTCATACAGATTACATATACAGAGAAATTTTGTTTTCGATTTGACTTACACGATTTAAAACCTGACATTTCAACGTTTTTTTAGACAGAAGTCTCATTTTTTTGTGATTAGTATTCACTAAGTTACACTTCATTTTCTGAGAACTATCAGATTGGACTTCGTTCAGAGGGAGACGAGAGATCACGCATCATATTAGTTTTCTTTATTTTACAAAAAGCATAATATTTTGTTTTTACTCTGAGTGTACACAAATAAAAGAAGATAAAAGAAGAAGTCTCTTTCACACTGGTTAGAAAAAAAACGCGGTGGTCACGCCGGCGTGACCGCCGACCCAAGGGAGTTAAGCGTGTGGGAGATTTGCAAGCGCTCTCTGTGAGCCCCTTCTGCCTTGAATTCGGGCTTAGCGACTCTAAGGTCATCCTGAAACCAAGACATGGATATGTCCTGAAGGTCCTATCCACCCCTTTTAAGGTGCAGTTGGTTATTCTCTCCACTCTTCCTCCTCAGAATGATCAGGAGTCGAACCTATTCTGTCCTGTCAGGGCCCTGAGGGCCTATATTGACCGTTCTGCCTCTTTTCGCCAGGCGGAACAGCTTTTTGTCTGCGTCGGTAGCCGCACCAAAGGTATTCTGGTCATGAAGCCCAGACTTTCCAGATGGATTGTTGATGCCATAGCGCTCACTTACTCCTCTTTAGGCATGGCTGTGCACCACTGCGACTAGCTTATGTTTTTTCTGTTATGTCCCAGACCATGTCCGGGTATAACTACATTTTATGTACACATGAGATTTGACTGCCTTGACAAGGGCTTTGTGCCGAAACGTTGGTTAATAAAAACTTTTTGCAAGTGAGTGTGCAGTCAAATCTCATATATATTTATATTGATCTCTCTTGACCTGCACCTCGGATGGAGTGCGTTTGTTTATGTCTTTTTTGAAAACTATATTTTATGCCCACTATATGCATCCTAGGCCCCGCTGGCGCCTTGGCTATATGGAATTGGGAGGATGACTACAGTATTTCAGTCCCCGTTGTCCGGGCCATCCTGTCCTATAGGTATCTGGCACGAACCCTTATAAGTGCTCTGCCCCAATGCTCTGTCGTTCCCCTGCGTAGCACGGCATGATTGAACTGTCCCCATATGCGTCTCGTCTTATGTATAATAGGACATTCAACGAAGTACAAGTGTAGTATCGAAAGGGAACATACTCTGTTACTGACGTAACGAGTACTGCGTACTTTGCCGCGCTACTCGCGGGATGCCTCATGCCGTCGCTTCAGCCAAATTAAATTGATTTGCCATGGTGAGACAGCCACTTATATAGCCCGATACCCCGCCCCTTTTGGCGGGCTTGAGCGGGCTTGCTGACCATTGGCTCGTGCGGCTCTGCCACGCCATCATTGGTTAGTTTACTTTAACTTCACGAACCAATGGCCATGCAGTTTCACTGCGTGATTGAAAAAGGCTTCAGAAATGGGAGAAAAAAGGAGTTTTCCCCCATATGCGTCTTGTCTTATGTATAATAAGACATTCGACGCAGAACTCGTTCGGTATATAAGGGAACCGAGGTTACGTCAGTAACCAAGTACGTTATCTTCTAAACAGAAAAAGGAAACAAACACAACAGAGTGATACAAAACATAGAAATATTTATTTAAAGATGAAAAAATGAAACTGTAAATCATATTTTGTAAAAGCTTTACGAGGAACCACAGACAACTCCTAAATAACAGGTTTGTAAATAATTTAATAATTTAGAATTGATAAACTGATCATTAATAAAGGATGAAAATGCAATTATTAAACACATTATAGATATGCTTAAAAATGCGAACAAGAACAAAGAATTTATAGCTGTATTTATAAACTGCTTACTAATGTCTATTAAAGCTTTATAAATGAAGAACTGGTGCAAATTGCAATTTAAAATGTGATATATATATATATATATATATATATATATATATATATATATTACTACTATCCAAATAAGAAATATTACTATTGTAATAACTTTCATTATTAAAAATAAAAAATAAGAGTATTTAAAGGTGCCCTAGAATTAAATATTGAATTTACCTTGGCATAGTTGAATAACAAGAGTTCAGTATATGGAAAAGACATACACTGAGTTTCAAACTCCATTGCTTCCTCCTTCTTATATAAATCTCATTTGTTTAAAAGACCTCCGGAAAACAGGCGAATCTCAACATAACACTGACTGTTACGTAACAGTCGGGGTGTACGCCCCCAATATTTGCATATGCCAGCTCATGTTCAAGCCATTAGACAAGGGCAGCCAGTATTAACGTCTGGATCTGTGCACAGCTGAATCATCAGACTAGGTAAGCAAGCAAGAACAATAGTGAAAAATGGCAGATGGAGCAATAATAACTGACGTGATCCATGATAACATGATATCTTTAGTGATATTTGTGAATTGTCTTTCTAAATGTTTCGTTAGCATGTTGCTAATGTACTGTTAAATGTGGTTAAAGTTACCATCGTTTCTTACTGTATTCACGGAGACAAGAGAGCCGTCGCTATTTTCATTTTTAAACACTTGCAGTCTGTATAATTCATAAACACAACTTCATTCTTTATAAATCTCTCCAACAGTGTGTAATGTTAGCTTTAGCCACGGAGCATACTATCAAACTCATTCAGAATCAAATGTAAACATCCAAATAAATACAATACTCACATGATCCAATGTATGCATGCAGCATGCATGACGAACATCTTGTAAAGATCCATTTTGAGGGTTATATTAGCTGTGTGAACTGTGTTTATGCTGTTCAAGGCAAGCGCGAGCTCCGGGGGCGGGGGAGCACGAGAATTAAAGGGGCCGCAACCTATATATCGGTGCATAGTTAATTCCCTGAGGTCTGAAAGGATTTTTTTCACATTGCAGCAAAACAGACTTAAAATACTCTATCATTTCTTGTCATAGAGACATAAGTAATATATCAATTGAAACTATAGAATGTCTTCTTTTATTTGTGTACACTCAGAGTAAAAACACAATGTTGTGCTTTTTGTAAAATAAAGAAAACTAACATGATGTGTGATCTCTCGTCTCCCTCTGAACAAAGTCCAATCTGATAGTTCTCAGAAAATGAACTGTAACTTATGAATACTAATGACAAAAAAAATGACACTTATGTCTAAAGAAACGTTGAAATGTCAGGTTTTAAATCGTGCAAGTCAAATCGAAAACAAACATTCTGTGTTTATGTAATCTGTATGAAAAGAGAGCCATGTCAGAAGTCCGTGATTCAGCTCATTATCCGCTAATGCGGCCACGCCCACGGAGCCAGCGCTATTCTGAGGCAAATACTGAGTCAATGCATGCATTCATCATCTCAATCGTGTATTTATTGTCTTGAAAAGTGTTTATTTGGATGTTAAAGCCATGGTTAGCGATCTCTAGAAGACATGCCATTAGTTCCTGGTTCCTTTTCTTCTTTATATGAATTTGTGGCCTAAAGGTGTACAGAGCGCCCTCCGGCTGCAAGTATGAATTGAAAACACAGTATCCAGCACTCATAGTGATGACAATAAATATTGAATAAATATTACTCCTCTGTATAGAAAATTGACAAACATATGAGAATCCATCAATATTTCTCCAAATGTGCATGCTTTTAAGCTAAAAGCCTATATGAAATGCCATAGAGGTAACATAATTGTTCAGACACTTTGCATCACAGAAATACATTATATTGTTCTTCGGTCATTTCTGACCGAAGAATTTTGCGTTTTGAATTATTAAAAATCACTGCTTCATCGGAACGTTACGAAACTTGGGGACTTTTGTGGCATTTGGGGTGTGAACACACAAAAAAATTGCCGACATGATTCGAGCATGCTAAGTGGTCGTGAAAAAAATAGTAACACTGGTGTTCTTCGGTCAAAAATGACCGGCCCATAGAGAATGAATGGGAAATTTACAAAAAAAAAAAAAAAATTCATGAATTTTTGTCTGTACAATCTACAAATCGGCCACGATTCTGAAAAAAAGTACACAGCAGTAAAGGGGTGACACTCTAGAACATCAAGAGTGTGATTTAGACACACCCACTCACACACAAGCGCACACACACACACACCCCCCCTATAGACCACTGTCTGTAACACAGAGAAAAGTTTTAATAATATGTGAAATCTATTCAATAATTCAGTTATAATGCAGGAAAAGCTCACAGAATTGAAGAAGTGACACTCTAAAACATCAAAAGTGTGATTTAGACACACCCACTCACACACAAGCGCACACACACACACTTACACACACACACACACACACCCCCTATAGACCACTGTCTGTAACACAGAGAAAAGTTTTAATAATATGTGAAATCTATTCAATAATTCAGTTATAATGCAGGAAAAGCTCACAGCATTGAAGAAGTGACACTCTAAAACATCAAGAGTGGAATAAACACACCCACTCTCATGCACACACACACACAACACACACACACGATATTCCTTTGGTACAATATAAAATAATAAAAAAATCTTAATTTTGAATATTTAAAAAACTGTAGCTTCATCAAAATGGGTTGAAACTTGGTGACTTTTATGTCAATTGGTGTGCGAACACAGAAAAAAAAAATAAGGGCATGATTGGAAAAGTCTAAGTGGTCGTAAAAAATGACCGACCATAGGAAATCAATAGGAAATTGCCAAAAACACAAAAATTCAAAGAATTTTGGTGTGTACAATCTACAAATCGGCCACAATTCTGAAAAAAAGTACACAGCTGTAAAGGGATGACACTTTAAAACATCAAGAGTGTGATTTAGACACACCCACTCACACACAAGCGCACACACACACACTTACACACATCATACCCACTATACACAGACACACATGAAATGTGCACATGGAAATACAGGCTTGTTCCTTTGCATGGTTCTGAGAATTTTTTATTTTATTTTTTGCACGTGGCATTTTTTTATGAATTCTAAATAAAAAAATGGGTAACAAAATGCTTCTTTGTGTTCTCTTTCTAACACAATGTTTAGGTTTGACTGTAATCATAAATCAAACAATAACACTTTGATTCAATATTTCTTACAAAAATTAAAACTTGATAAGAAATAGTCTTTGAGATTGTCTTAATATATATTCATATCCTCAACCTAAAAAAATGAGGAAAATATGTCCAGGGATTCACTTGGGATTCACATTTCTTTCAGTACAGCTCTATGAAGACATCTAGTGTTCACAGGGCATTAATGCACATAATTGCTATATGCTGCCAGCAGGGGGCGCTAAAAAAATGTAAAAAAAAAAAATAATTAAAAAAGCCAAGACTCTGGTGTAAACTAAAGTAGAGCAGTATTTAAAAAATAGTGAAAAAATATTAGGAAAAAAAATTTTTGTATTATTTTCAATGGGAAAAATTGATCATAATTATTGCATAAATATAAATTAATATCATGAAATTCTCTCAAAATACAAAATAAAAAAGTAAAAATATTATTGAACAAAAATAAATTACATTGGTTTTGCTGAGGGATAAAAAAATTAAATTTTAGGGCTCCGGTCACTTTTGACCGCGAAGAACACCAGTGTGATTCCTGAATGTGGAGCACCTGAGGGTTAAAGAATATAATAGAATACCATTATTTTAAATTGTAATAATATTTCACAGTATTGCTGTTTATGATGAGCTGAGACATTATTACAGAGGGTTTTTTTCACAGCCTACCTTACTGAAAGGCCTCATTATTATGCAAGTCATTTCAGGTCATTATTATGTGATTCTTTTGTCTTCTCAGGTGTAAATGACCCATTATTCATGATGATTCACGCCTCCACCATACTGTGTTTCTTGACAAAAAGTGTCTTACAAAAACTAAATCAATATATTGTTTTATATGAAGGAGTAGGCAGCAAAATTTTTACATAATTCTGAAGCAAAAACTCTAGTCTACAACCTCCAATACCCAGAAGTCTTGTGAACAGATTTAATATACTTTTTTTGGCCTTATTTCAGTGACTTAAGTTGTTTTGTTTTTTTCAATAACCACGCATAAACATTATTCCTTCAAAAATACAAACATGTACATACATGTTCCTCACATATTATGGTAGCCTATTTTGTGCTGAATACAGTGTAATGACACTTTTTTCATTTATATGTTTATGAACAACTGAAAAAAGCACAAATGTCAGGGCATGTCAAAACTTATCCAAGCCCCAAATCAGCCCTCAGACTCCAGAGGGTTAATGATGCCCCAAAATAGGCAGTTAAAAAAAATGAATAAAAAAAAAAAATCTATGGGGTATTTTGAGCTGAAACTTCACAGACACATTCAGGAGACACCTTAGATTTATATTACATCTTTTAAAAAGAAGTTCTATGGCATCTTTAAGGATAAATATAACTATAATAATAAGAAAATAATAATATTTTTATTTTACGGAAAACTTGTAAGAGAAGCTGCGGGGGTTACCTGTTAACGTGCAAGCAGTTGTGTACTTTAGGAAGCCTCCGGAGCTCAACTATGGTAATGGGCGTTTCGTTTCCGACAGGTGCTGTAAGTGCTGAAAAACACTGTTTATTTCATTTGTATCTGTGTTTTACTGTATTTGTCCTATTGTTTGTAATTTCCACTTTTGTTCTTATTTTTAATAAAGATAAAGTACAATAACAAAAATAATCATCCACCCTAGTTTGAGGTGTTTTTGTTTACCTGGATGTTCTTGATGTTTTTTATTTGATATAAATATATATTACCAACCTCAAAAGAGTTAGTCGTAATTGAATTGTTTTTGTTTGTTTGATTGTTTACATCAGGGGCTTCCCAACTGTTGCTAGAGCATCCCCAGCGCTGCATAAATTCATCAGCTGATTAATACAGTACTGCATGACATGAGCTGGGTATGTCCAATAAGAGAGAATACATTTTTATTCAGTGCTCTGCTGGGAGGCTCCAGGAACAGTTTGCACTGGTAGCCCTGGTTTACACAGATGTTAAAATGACACTTACTTTTTATGTAATGCTATGGTAAAACACTGCTTTTCACTTTCAGAAGTTTTATGGATGCTTTCTTCTGCCAAAAAGAATGTGAAACATGTATTTTGGTTATATCATTTTCAGTTTTTAAATATATTTAAATTAACTGAAATTGATTTTACACACTTAAAGTATTATCCTATCCTATGTTTTTTTATGATCTCCTCTATGAAACATATGCAGAGGGGCACATGTGTGAAGAAGAAAATTTAAAGCTGTTTTTGCAAGTTATCATAGAGCTGTTTATAGGGGAAAAAATGCAGGCTTTCACACACTTTTTGAGCAGAAAAAAACCTCACCTTGAAACCTGAAAACCTCACCTTTTTATTCAGTTTCAGCCACGTTGTATAGCCTTTACTGTCCACATACTGCAGGCCAAAAAACCAGACCTCACGCAGACCCACCGTCTTCACCACCTGCAGAATGACCACAAACAAGTGAATCTTATTCAACAACATAAATCTGAAAGAGCTTTGCAAATGAATTGCACAATGTAAGCAGCATTTTTTAAATAAACTAGTATTAGTTTTATGTGATATTAAATTGGTGATGTGAATTATGAAATTTCAATAGTATCAACAATTTTGATATCATAACCTTATTTAAAGCAAAAATAACTATATTGTGATATACACCGGTCAGGCACAACATTATGACCACCTTCATAATATTGTGTTGGTCCCCCTTTTGCTGCTAAAACAGCCCTGACCCATTGAGGCATGGATTCCATTAGACCCCTGAGGGTGTGCTGTGGTATCTGACACCAAGATGTTAGCAGCATATCCTTGAAGTCCTGTAAGTTTCAAGGTGGGGCCTCTGTGGATCGAACTTGTTTGTTCAGCACATCCCACAGATGCTCGATTGCATTGAGATCTGGGGAATTTGGTGGCCAAGTCAACACCTCAAACTCATTGTTGTGTTCCTCAAACCATTCCTGAACCAAGGTTTCCCAGCTGAACATTGCCCAAAGCATCACACTGGCTCCGTCAGCTTGCCTTTTTCCCATAGTGCATCCTGGTGCCATGTGTTCCCCAGGTAAGTGACGCACACGCACCCGGCCATCCACGTGATGTAAAAGAAAAAATGACTCATCAGGCCACCTTCTTCCATTGCTCGTGGTCCAGTTCTGATGCTCACGTGCCCACCGTTGGAGCTTTCAGTGGTGGACAGGGGTCAGCATGGACTCGTCTGCAGCTATGCAGCATATGCAACAAACTGCGATGCACTGTGTATTCTGACATTTTTTTAATCAGAAGCAGCATTAACTTCAGCATTAACTGCTCGTCTGTTGGATCGGACCACACAGGCCAGCCTTCGCTCCCCCCATGCATCAATGAGCCTTGGCTGCCCATGACCCTGTCACCGGTTCACCACTGTTCCTTCCTTGGACCACTTTTGACAGATGCTGACCACTGCAGACCGGAACACCTCACAAGAGCTGCATTGGAGATGCTCTGACCCAGTCGTCTAGCCATCACAATTTGGCCCTTGTCAAACTTGCTCAAATCCTTACACTTGTCCATTTTTCCTGATTCTAACATATCAACTTTGAGGACAACATGTTCACTTGCTGCCTAATATACATCACTCACTAACAGGTGCTGTGATGAAGAAATAATCAGTGTTATTCACCTGTCAGTGGTCATAATGTTATGCCTGATCGGTGTATATTGTTATTGTGAAATAAAATTGCTCATATCTCAGTATAAGATTTTGGCCATATTGCCTACCCCTAATCCAGATTCAGTACATATACATACTCGTTCTTCCAAGGGTGACATGCCCTTTATTTCGTTTTCACTTTCTGGCATATTAAGGCATACATAAGGCATATTCTGAGTTTTGTGCTGGTTTGTAGCATTAAAATAAACATTGTAATTATTTCCCTTCCTTATAAATAACAAATATAATTCAGGGTAGTGAGATCACTGTCCACCCCATGACATCAAAAACTGTCCAAAAATAATGTTGTTTGTTTGTACTTGATTTGTGGCATTAAAAACAAAAACAAAAACAAAACAAAACAAACAAACCTGTAACTCCTGTAACCCCATCCTAATATAACGAGAGAGAAAAAAAAACCTCCACCCCATGTCGTCTAAATCATTCCCAAATGGTGCCATTCTTTGTGCTCGATTTGTGGTGTTTCAAGAAACTAAAATAAATCATTTTTAAATATGTTGGGTAGGCAATTTGTTTTCTAAATACTTTTTCTTATACTGGTTGAAACTCTGTTCACATCCTGATAGCAATCAATAATAGAAGTGGTATGAATATTAAAACGCACATATCTTCTGTGTAAGTCTCAAGACCAAAAAATGTCCAATCATTGCATTCGTACTGAATAAGAATAGCAGTACTTGTGGGGGAAAAGTGGGACGGAAAGCCTCACCTTTTTAGTGTCTACATACTGCAGGCCAAAAAGAAAGACCTCACATAGGCTATGCAGAGTTGTAGACAGACAGCCAACCGAGTGCCAAAAGCGAGCAGTTCCTCCTGAACCAAAACAACGAGCTTATGCTGTGTTCACACGACGTCGTAACCGTATTTACAAGATGGCAACCCATGACGTTCTAACCAGAGTTGTTCATGTACTCGGATTTATGTGTTTCCATGTCAACACTATCAAACTAAATTAATCTGCAACAGCCAGGTGGTACAACTAAGAGCTCTGTATGTATGTTTAAAAAAAACACTAAAATTGGAACTGTTAACGCTTCTGCTTGTGTGATGAGAGATGCCACTTTGCGTTTAAGTGACAATCCCGGTTCCAATAATAGTTAATAATAATAATATAATAATAGTTATTATTATTATTATTCTGAGACTAAAATTTCAGACTCTAACTCCTCCTAGAGCTTTAAAGCTAGAACCACCAAACTCAGACTAGACTTCAGACTGTTCTGATTTAGGCTAAGAATTAAGGTGAAGAATTAAGTGTGAAACCATCAGAACCCTTTAGTCTCCAGTGCCATCATTTTCCAGAACTGCAACCTACCTGGAGTCTCCAGAAGTGCAAGGTGTCAGGATCTTAGAGACTAAGGTAAAGAATCCTAAAAAATGACCCCCACTTAATAAGAATCACAAGTTGAAGTGTTGTGAAATACATGAAGAATGTTTTTTTTTTTTTTTTTTTTTTTATAGGCTTTATAGACAGACAGATTGAGACTAACTCTTGAAAGACCAGCACCACATTCTCTTGTACCACTGTTTGAAGAATTTATCTTCCAGAATCTGGCAGTAAGTTTTGAGAGTTCATTTTTAGTCCATCTCCTACCCTGAAGTCTGTTTTGCAGAGATGGACTAAACATATTGGACTAAAAACTCCCCAAACCTCCTAAGCTTATACAAAAATAAACTAAGTCTCTGAGATCCTGACACCTTGCACTTCTGGAGACTCCAAGTAGGTTGCAGTTCTGGAAAATGGTGGCGCTGGAGACCAAAGGGTTCCTGATGGTTTCACACTTAATTCTTCACCGTAATTCTTTTGCAGTTAACTTGTCTTTTCTTTTCCACCTGTTTTTGTCTGACCCTGCTGACCAAATGAGCATTTCACTGTCCATGCCTTAACTGCAATTTCTAGTATTGCATTAGTATTGCATCCTTCTCATGGGAATTTAATCATTTTTTTATTTTTCAGTCTGAGTTAAATGTCTTTTTTGGCTCATTATATCTGTAAAAGAAAATGTACCTAATAATTATGCACACTGATTAAATACAAAATTAATAGTAGTTATTAAGAATACTGCGGTTTGGAATTGGTAAGATGTGCCTGGAATAAAAAATATGATCAGAAAATCAACGTGCCTAATAATTCTGCATGCACTGTGAAAAGGGAACTTCACATCATTCTGATGAAATAGACTTATCATTAGGGGTGTTCGATTCCAGGTTTTTTGGAGTCGACTCCAACTCCCGACCCCCACTGTAGGAGTCGATGGAATCGACTCCTCGACTCTATTTACTGTACATCAAAACAGGGTCATAAATAAGCCAAGATGGCAGTCCTTACACACTTAATTTATTTTTCCCCGACGCAAAACCTTAAAATCCCCTGATTAAAACAACACATGTTTAGCAAGACTGTCCAAATTTGTCCAATTTAGAGATGACTTGATGAGTAACTGCTAATTGCCGATACCTAATTTTACAGAGAGAAAAGTCACGAAAAACATCTGTGGTCGAATATTATGTCAAAATTAAATGAAACGAGAAAGCAGGGATTCTATAATGAATTCATCTAATTACAATGGTCGGGGGATGGTGCTAAACGCATGATCATTGTCTTAAAAGTGCTTAAACATGAGAGTTAAGATACAAAATTAATACAATACATAAAAAGGCATACAATGTACACTTAATAATGTGTTTATTGTTGATGTGAGTTTTTTATTATTTTTATGTATGGTTAGTTTAATGAACATGGTTAACTATGGAATAACTATCAAATCTATATTTATTGCTACCATTAATACTAAAGCTGACACGGAGGTATGTATAATTATAAACTAAAGTCACTATGATTATCTATTTCTAAAGTAAGCTACATAAATGTATGTGACAAAGTTTCTGCGACAGCTCTCTGACGCGATTCGTCAATGTCCAAATTCCTTGCTTCATTTAGTTCCTTGCTTAGTGCACTTATCCACAGACATTATGCACTTAATTGCAATGCATTATGTAGGTTATGGATTCAAGAATCAGTAAACAAGTGAGCGATTCCGGACACAGCAACAGAGTCGACACCGAGAGTCGATTCCTGTGCTGGAGTCGACCCCAACTTTGGGGCTATTCAGAGTCGAGGAATCGACTCTTTTGGAGTCGACTCCCCATCACTACTTATCATTCATGTGAGGAAGAATGATATTCGGAAAGAGTAGTCAGAACTACCTGAAAGGGATTTCAATTAACTTTTTAAAACACGTAGAAGACTGAAAGTTCAGCCGTTCATCAGTGGAACACTACCAGCAAGAGGAACAAGTAGGTTTTCATGGTTGCTTGGGCTTAATACATGGCTGCAAAAAAACCCCTGCAAGATAAAAGGGTTGAACTTCATTGACAACTTTGCGATCTTTTCTGGAGTCAGAGAAAACTGTTTAAGCAGTTCAAAATCAATACGTACAGCTGTCTGCTAGTTATTATACTTAAAGGTATATTTTAGGATTAAAATATCCAAAAACCACTAGAACAATGTTATATATTTTGTTGACTTGTGTACATACATTATACCAAATGCATCCAAGAATGTTTAAATCCAGAAAAATAAGCAATTCAAAACAGGCCCCCCATTCACTACCATTATAAAGCTTGGTATAGCCAGGATATTTTTAAATATATCTCAGATTGTGTTCGTCTGAAAGAAGATAGGCATACACCTGGGATGGCTTGAGGGTTAGTAAATCAAATGATAATTTTAATTTTTGGGTGGTTAATTTTTGGGCAAAATATCAGTGCTGGTACTACTTCACCTCAGTGCTGCATTTGACACTATTGATCACAACATACTTCTTGACAAGCTGGAAAACTGAGTCGGGCTTCCTGGGATGGTCCTAAAATGGTTCAGGTCATACTTGGAAGGAAGAGGTTATTATGTGAGTGTAGGTTACCATAAATGTGGACATCCATGACATGTAGAGTTCCTCAAGGCTCACTGAGCCAAATAATGAGAAAGAACCAAATTGCTTACCACAGCTATGCAGATGACACCCAGATCTACTTAGCCCTATCAACTAATGACTATAGCCTCATTGACTCCCTGTGCTAATGCACTGATGAAATTAACAATTGGATGTGCCAAAACTGTCTTCAGTTATACAAAGACAAAACTGAAGTCATTGCATTTGGAAACAAAGATGAAATTCTCAAGGTGAATGCATAATTTGTTGACGGCCGGAGGCGGCACAAAATGTGATGGAGGCAGCCGTTTCATAATTCTCTATACAAGAAATAACCCTGGCATTTATGTACAAGGTTCGCAACTTCATTAAAACAATATTTGAACTACATAACCTTAGATCTATTGCTCATTTCACAGATTCTCAAACCAGCATATCACAAAGAGCATTCTGGGTTCACTGAGCCACCCTGAGCGGACTGAGCAAGTGGAGCGGAATCTTCAGAAATCTCCACTCACATGCTCTGATTTGAGCACAAGATCTCTAAAAAGTCAGTAGTCTGAGTGGCCATATATGTTACAAAGATGAAAAATTGTATTTCTTTGTAGATAAAAAAACAACTTGAAAGCAGAAAAAACAGTAAAAGGTAAAAAGCATTAATTAAGAAAAGAGAATACTAATAAAGTATAATATGGCAAATGCATACATGTAAATAATAGGCGCAGACCAATAGCGGAACTAACTTTACCCTGCTGTAAAGTAACTTCCAATTTTTGTGAAAAATTTGACAACCTGTTTGTGTGGTTCAAAAGAGTAGCCCTGATTTTTTCCAAAAATCAAACATCTGCCTTGTAACCTATCTAAGCAATTGAGAACAATAGATGTGTTTACATGGAGCATTGTAATCGGTTTAAAAGTCCAACACAAAAAATGAAAATGTAATCCGTTTGAGAGGGGTGGGATAAACCTTTCTATAAACCGAACAAAATTAAAACTCTGCCATGTAAACGCGTTAAACAACCGATTACTTTGCTTCTACGTCATCACGTCAAAAGGCCAGGGGTCGTCAGAATGCACAATGGCGGCGGCAAAATTAAACTGGAGTAAAGCTGAAACACCACATTTATTAAATACACTGAAGAAACTCAGTGATTCATTACTGTGGACCTTCATCCACACACTTCTGCTTTTCGGAGGAGGGAGGGGTAGTATTGAGATGCTCCTTAGAGATGCACAGCCACCAAAAAGGTCAGCTTCCTGTGCCCATCTTTTCCTTATACCTTCCAGCAGTAATATGCTACAAATTTACGCTGTTGCTTGATTAAGAGCAACACTTTACATAAAAATAGCGTGCATAAGAAATAATGGAACTCCGTGTTGACAGGAATAAAACGCGGTAAATAGGACATAAGCTAATGTGCGCATGTCACAAAGTTATTCCGATTGAAAGCGCCGGCACATGTAAACACCATATCGGATTAGATAACGTCTCATATAAACAGTCCACCGAATCGTTCAATCGGAATGATTTTAATCAGAATGACAAAAAGGTGTACATGTAAACATGGCTAATGATAGTTCTGAAAGATGAAAAATAAAGACACATTTGAAATCAAAACATTTGTAAGAGAAACATAAAGCAAAGTCCTGGCTGATAAATCTTAGCCTGGTAATACCAGACTCTGCTACTTCACTTTGCTTCGTAGACAGAGTCTGGAATGGCATAATAGAGAAGTGTTTTCTCTCTCGCTAGGGGGCGCTTGTCTGAAGTTTAAAATCATTGGTTACCCGTAAGCCAATCAGATAGGTTTAGTTATGACGTATGTTATGCGCCTGTACAGCCGCATCGAAGCACAGACATCATGCATCGAACTCAAATCTATGATTGAACTTCCACTGTAAACCTGTTGTAAACACATGATGATGCGAGCGAAATACCGGAGTGAACATGGTATCCATGACAGAGCGAATTGCATCCCGTGTCTCGTTTCCCATTTCCGCGGTCGTTTCGGTTTTCGATTTATCTAACCTACAATGTAAAACTCGGCGCTTAGCATCTACGTCACGGCTCTCAGCCCGCCCTCTGTTCGTTGATTGGCCCGGCTGTTTCCAGACCGGTGGCAAACAGAAAGCTCTGACGCTGTATCAGACTGAGTACAGAAGCGAAATGAAATTGAGCGGAAGTAGGAAGTCTGACGTAGTCAGGCTAGATAAATCTGTATTATACTCAAAACAGTGGAATTTAAATTTAGACACCTAACGTTACCTGATCAAACAGCTGTTTGCCAGTGGTATTGGGTTGGATGGCAAATTCCAGCTCAGCATCCATGGTAGTCACACGCACATTAATCTGTAAAATAGAAATTTATATTAGATTGGCTGGTAGCCGTGCAATATTTTAGTGATAACAGCACTCCTACCTTTTCACTGTTTGTATCACTCTGCTTAAAGCGACTGTCATGGCGGCCGCGCAAATTCACCGTCATTTTTGCAAATATTACACTTGTTGTAGTTTCTGTTTCAAACGTTCACATAACATCTTTAGGTTATAGTAACATTAAAAAATTTGAATCCAGATTTTGATTTTCAAAGATTATAAAAACTGATTATTTTCTCCCCAAAATGCAATAAATCCATGACACTTTTTTTTTTCCTCCCCGAAATGCAATTAATCCATTGAATCAATATAAAAGTTATTTTTCATTTTGAAACTGTTGAAAATACACAAAGTAAGCTGACCCACATATGACAGCCTCTGAACTTGGTCAATACTAATCTTATATACAGGCACTGGACTAAAAATACATTCTGTCATTGCTCACAAAATGATTTCAACGGGTCATCTTGTTAATGTTATAAATTATGCCTCCGATTTACTCCAATTAAAGAGTATCTGGCGCCACCGCATGGTTAAAATAAAAACAACACATTTGCTGACTACATTGGAATTGACCGCAACTACCCAGGGGCGTCGCTATACTGCAAACATTCAAATAGTAATCATGTTATGTTTTTTTTGTTTGTTTGTTTCTATCAGATGTTTCTTAATCTTCTCACATAAATGATTAGATTTCGATGGCTTACATTTCTTATTCACCGCAGAAACCACCACATGTTAATCAATGCCGTCAAAATTATTCATTTTTCTGTTTTTGTTGATCACAAAGTACAGAGTAGATAAGGAAAACTAGGATGCCGGGTGTATTCAAAGTGCTGTGATTGGTTGAGCAGATGTATCGCATTCTGCAGAGAAGGGAGACTGGCGTTTGTTGCAGTTTGGAAATATAGGGAGAAAACATGACAGAATAACACGGCGGATTTTGAGTAAAATTAAGAATTGACTTTTCAACACTGACCAGATACAATACTGATTTTGGCAAGAACTCAAAGAAAAAAAAAAAAAGAAAAAAAAAAGGCATTTATAGTGTTTTGGAACCCAATTCTTCATTTAAACATAGCGCCTATTTTAAAGTTTGTTTAGACGTTTTCAGAGATGCGAGCTCCAGGCCATCAGCAGCCGTTCAGTGCTCGTGTACATGTCGAGATCAGCTTCATCTCGGCCAGTGCATCGGGATTTTCTGCTGTGTCTTACAGTAGTTAAACATGACATATAATTCATTTTGGGTACATAAAATGGGCAATCTTTGGTTTTATTAATCTATTACTTTTCTCAGAGCAAATCGAATTGTGCTATGTTAAATTTGATAATGTAATATTAAGGCTACATTTAACTTACATCCTCTATAGCATAGCATATTGCCATTTTTTTCCATACATCAGATCTTTATTTACCTTTGCATTGCAAAGAAGCAGAGATCTCCAAACTGCGTGCAACATTCACGATAGAGGTGTGGCGGATTTATGAGGTTTTTACTGACAGTTTGAGGATCCAATAGAGTTACTAGGTTTTGTCACAAGCTCTTTAAAATCCTTTTAATTCATTAAATATTTGTAAAACCCACATACAGGTGTAAAGAGTGACCAATAGCATTGATTTTTTTTATTTTTTTTATAAATTACAAAAAAAGGGCGTAATATGGATTGAGTGAAAGTTACATTAATACGCCATTAGATTGTGGCAAAACTTTACGAGTGAATGAGACTCATTCAATGAGTCAGTTGCAAGAGACGTTTAAATTGAAAGGAACTTCTGCAAAGGATGTTGTTTTAGCGCTATATGTTACGGAAAATTCCCTTTATCTGTAAAAAGGACAAATACAAAGATCGATTTCCTCAGCAGAGATTATTATATTGGATATAATATTATGGACATCGACCTGAAGAATGAATGTTATATCAGACACAGGTAATGATCGCTCTGCTCAGGCAATCTCTCTCTCTCTCTCTCTCTTATACTGCACAAAATACAATGAGTTTCAATGGAGGGACTCAACATTCCTTCGTTACTAATTCTAAAGTGACATTTTAGAATTAGTAACAGAGCCATGGTCAAACTGTCAGTCAACTTGAGATTTGAATTCGTGGCAGAAGGAAGTAGTTCTGCACAAAAGAGGGTTTTAAAGACACTCCATTGTTATGTCTTATGTATTTACACACTCGTGCCGTTGAACTGTTGTATAAACACATATTCACACTTATAGCCAGAGATGGGCACTCGAGTTAGAGACTCGGACTCGAGTCCCACTCGAGTCGCATTTTAACAGACTTCAGACTCGGACTCGGACTCGACCTGAAATGACTTCAGACTTGACTCGGCACAAAAGACTCTGAATATTTTTAAAACGACTCAAATCTTTTACCCTTACTGATATAATAAATAAAGAATTTGTCTTGTATTTAAATGGTTTTATAATATCTGTCACATATATTTCCTTAGGTGTCGTGGTAGATTGGACTCGTTATAGAATTTGATTACGTATGTCTGTGCGCGTAAACTCCGAAATGTCATAATAAGAGTCCCATGAAACATGACTGGAGCCACCGTGCCATATGTTCTTTCGTTTGGGTTTATTATCACGTCAGATCAGTTAGACACACAGAATGTGAGAAAACAATTAAAGATACCGGAACAACATCATCAAATTTTATGAGACATCACACAGCTAGCTATTATACTGTGGTGTAGCTGCATGGCTCATTTGAATTGCCAGCCTGTTAAAATATGAACAAAACAATCTAGACTTCAAACCTAGCACTATGTTTTATCAATCTTCGTATTATTTGCAGCTTTTCTATTTCTTAATGTGTGTCCATAAGAGAGAGAGATAGAAAGAGATGTTAATCCATTTATTACTTAAAGTTCATATTTTAACGTTTCACAATCAGCATGTGTAGAGTTTTCAATTGACATTCTTAAACATTCCGAAGTTTGATATTTTCTGATAATGACTGTAGTCACTAACAACAAAGCTGTATAACAAACTGCTGAATAACAAACCGTGACTCACTGGCGCCATCTTGTGTCCGTTTAGAGACTGTATTGAAAATGACTACTCGTGTTGCCAGGACACTGTTTTGTATATTGTAATTATAAAGCAACAAACTGGATGTACATTATCCCTTACATCATAGGACCTTAAATTTCAAATAAAATATATTATAGAAAGATCATATAATTTTGTCTATATAATACAACTTGGATAAAATATAGGATTTGATTATGAATTTTTTTTTTTTTTTTTTTAATGACTCGACACTCGACTCGGACTCGTGACAATAGACTCCAGACTTAACTCAGACTCCAGTGATAAAGACTTCAGACTTGACTCAGACTCCAGTGATAAAGACTTCAGACTTGACTCGGACTCCAGATAAGACTCGTGAACACTCTGCTTGTAGCCATGCGATATGGCTGTATATTAGCATGCTGTGATTACCTATGGCTGAACCACAGCCTTGGTGATATATGAGCAATATCACATAAGTAGCCGTGCAATATATCAGCACGTCTGTGATTCGGCTATAGTGTGTAAACAAATAATAAGAAAAAAAAACTGATTGTCTTTAAAAACCCTCTTTTGTGAGGAACTACTTCCTTCCGCCACAGATTCAAATCTCATGTTGACAGTTTAACAGTTGAGCCCAAGCCTCTGTTACTAATTAAGTTTGCTTAAAAAAGCCAATTTACTGTAATCCTATTTAAATTTATTAAGTTGGCTTGAAAAAGCCAACTTATTGATCTTCGTCTTAAGCTTATTATTAAGTTGGCTTGAAAAAGCCAACTTACTGTAATCCTATTTAAACTTATTATTAACCCATTTGTGCCCAAATTTTTCTGAATGGTTTCATGCATATAGTCCTGTTAATAGTGTCCTATGTGAACATGTTCTGCATTTATTTTTCCCAGGTTTTTGTTTTTTTTCTTAAAAAACGTGTTTGAATGTGTGGCAACTATAGTTGCCGGTGGGCAAATATGTTGTATGCACCCCTCAATGTAAAATTTGAATAGGAGGAGAACATTTATGCATCTAACTCAAAATAACTGCTTTCAACAGATCAACAGATGAATCAAAGTTGAAGAACATTCGATGTGAACACAAAAAAGCTGCATCTAGCTTATAATCTCTTGAATATGAAAACACAACAAACAACAAATCCGTTTGTTTTAAAGTGGTGGAACATAGTGCAGAACAAAGTCCAGCCATTAAGTTGCTCCAACAGAGCATTGTGAATTAAAATGTTAAATTACATTGTTCATTAGAAAAAATGACATCTATATGTGACCCTGGACCACAAACCCAGTCATAAGCTGCACGGGTATATTTGTAGCAATAGCAAACAATACATTGTATAGGTCAAAATTATTGATTTTTTTTCTTTAATGCCAAAAATCATTAGGATATTAAGTAAAGATCATGTTCAATTAAGATATTTTGTAAATTTTCTACTGTAAATATATAAAAAAATATTTTTGTAAATGGATATACATTGTTAAGGACTTCATTTGGTCAACTTTAAGGCATTTATCTCAATATTTCAATTTTTTTGCACCTTCAGATTCCAGATTTTCAAAAAGTTGTATCTCGGCAAAATGTCCTATCATAACAAACCATACATCAATGGAAAGCTTATATATATTCACCTTTCAGATGATGTATAAATCTTAATTTCAAAAAATTGACCCTTATGAATGGTTTTGTAGTCCAGGGTCACATATAACAAACAAACAAAAAATAAATTAATTAAAAAATAAATTAATTAACAAATAACAATATATAATATATAACAATATAAAATATTATGAAAGCAAAAAGCACTAAACAAGACCAATAACCTTGATTTCTTAACTCATTAAACACAGTATACCCCATTTCCCCATGATATATGTACTTACAAGTCATTTGCCCACCGGCAACTATAGTTGCCGCTTGGACTTTTGACTAAGTATACAAAAAACTATAGATCTCTTGTGAGATTTGTTTTGTTTGGATGATTCTAGAGACCCTCATGATTACGTAGATATATATATGTCAACAAAAAAATTCTAATATTAAAATTAAAATTACTATTCTTTGGGAGGGTTTGCCTTCACTATGCTTCCTGGAAGTAGAGGTAGGAAGTTGACAGCCTCATGTCACAGGAAGGAAGTGAATACCTTTTCTTTGTTCTTGAAATCCTTTATTTGGATGTTTTCTTGCATGTCATTGAGAAATAAAACATGGAAAACATCTAGAAAAAAACCTACAAAAGGAAAATGACAACCATACACTGCGGCAACTATAGTTGCCGGTGGGCTAAAATGGGTTAATGGTGCTTGCCAAAGGCAAAGCTCCATTCTTATTCTCCCGCATACTTATTAATGGTGCTTGCCAAAGGCAAAGCTCCATTCTTATTCTTCCGCATACTTATTAATGGTGCTTGCCGAAGGCAAAGCATCAGTATTATTATTGCTCATACTTATTAATGGTGCTTGCCGAAGGCAAAGCTCCATTCTTATTCTGCTGCATACTTATTATTAATGGTGCTTGCCAAAGGCAAAGCTCCATTCTTATTCTCCCGCATACTTATTATTAATGGTGCTTGCCAAAGGCAAAGCATCCATTATTATTATTGCTCATACTTATTATTATAATTATTTTTCTGGACAAAAGTTTGGCGCGCTACTCCTCCCACAGTTTTTGTCCTAGACCCATGAATCAGGTGTCAAATCGACCGGCTTATTGAGGAGACCTGTGCTATGACTTTTATAAGCGATCGGGTGTACGATGTTCGTCCGGCGAGCGAAAAAGTAGCGAAAAAAATCCCATAGACTTTGCATTGCGACAAACTTTGATGAGTCATTACTCCGAGAGAGAATTTCGTAGAAACATGTGGGTTACCAAGTTTGAAGAGGCTGGCAAGCTCTGTCAGACCATACCTCAATATGGGGTGTAAGTTGTACCCCTGGGGCGCAAGAGCTGCCCAAAATTGCCCCATAGACATACTATGGTGAAGCCGTGCCCATGAACCAGGAAGTACTGTGTTTTTCCTACTATGGGAAATTACATAGGGATTTTGTATTGAACATAACTCTGGATCACAATGTCATAGAGACAAGGGGGTGGGCTCATTTTACTCAGGCAACCAATCAGTCTCTCAGGATCATTTTGAAGCTATCAAGCCACGCCCTAGCAACCATATAGAGCACCATAGCAACAAGTTCCATAGATTTCTATTGAAAAAGTTCTAAGGAATATCTTTGGATAGAAGTGTCATAGAAACATGAGGGTGGGCTCATTTGACTCAGGGCAGCAAACGGCCAATCACAAATCACCTTCAACACTTCATAGCCACGCCCTAGCAACCATTCAGAGCACCCTAGCACCCAAAGCATAGAGGGATATCTTCAAATCTGAATATTATACAGGCATGGGGGTTGGTTTATATCATTCATACTGGCAAGCAGCCTTTGGTGTATCATCATTGGCAGCTGCCAAGCCACTCCCTAGCAACCAAACAAATACCCTAGCAACCGTTTTTCAAGATGTATATCTCTGCATCAGAACATCGTAGAGACATGGGGGTTGGTTTATATTGTCAAGCAGCCTTTGGAGTATCATCATTGGCAGCTGCCAAGCCACTCCCTAGCAACCAAACAGAGTACCCTAGCAACCGTTTAGCAAGACCTATATCTCTGCATCAGAGCATCGTAGAGACATGGCGGTTGGCTCTTTTGACTCATGCTAGCAATCTGGACTTCCAACATGATACACATGCTAGCAGTGAACAGCTACATGCTAATAACAATTAGCTAAGGGTTTAAACATGACACAAACTAGTGAAAATGTGTTAGCATCATGATAGTAGCATGCTAAGCATGTTAGCATCATGCTAGTAGAATGCTAATCATGTTAGCAAACATGCTAATCATGTTAGCATCTTGTTATAAACATGCTAACAACATGGTAATCATGCTAGCATCATGCTAGCATTATGCTAATCATGTTCACATGTTGCTAGCATTATGCTAACATGATTAGCATCTTGTTAAAAACATGCTAGCAGTATGCTAAGGGTGTTAGCACCATTCACATTTTCTTCAGGAAATGTACATTCTAGTTAATGGTGCTTGCCAAAGGCAAAGCTCCATTCTTATTCTTCCGCATACTTATTAATGGTGCTTGCCAAAGGCAAAGCTCCATTCTTATTCTCCCGCATACTTATTATTAATGGTGCTTGCCAAAGGCAAAGCTCCATTCTTATTCTCCCGCATACTTATTAATGGTGCTTGCCAAAGGCAAAGCTCCATTCTTATTCTCCTGCATACTTATTAAGTTGGCTTGAACAAGCCAACTTACTGATCTACTATTTAAGCTTATTAAGTTGGCTTGAAAGAGCCAACTTACTGATCTACTATTTAAGCTTATTATTAAGTTGGCTTTGAAAAAGCCAACTTACTGATCTACTATTTAAGCTTATTAAGTTGGCTTTGAAAAAGCCAACTTACTGATCTACTATTTAAGCTTATTATTAAGTTGGCTTGAAAAAGCCAACTTACTGTAATCCTATTTAAACTTATTATTAAGTTGGCTTGAAAGAGCCAACTTACTGATCTACTATTTAAGCTTATTATTAAGTTGGCTTGAAAAAGCCAACTTATTGATATTCTATTTAAGCTTATTAAGTTGGCTTGAAAGAGCCAACTTACTGATCTACTATTTAAGCTTATTATTAAGTTGGCTTGAAAGAGCCAACTTACTGATCTACTATTTAAGCTTATTATTAAGTTGGCTTGAAAGAGCCAACTTATTGATCTACGTCTTAAGCTTATTAAGTTGGCTTGAAAAAGCCAACTTATTGATCTACGTCTTAAGCTTATTAAGTTGGCTTGAAAGAGCCAACTTATTGATCTACGTCTTAAGCTTATTAAGTTGGCTTGAAAGAGCCAACTTATTGATCTACGTCTTAAGCTTATTAAGTTGGCTTGAAAGAGCCAACTTATTGATCTACGTCTTAAGCTTATTAAGTTGGCTTTGAAAAAGCCAACTTACTGATCTACGTCTTAAGCTTATTATTATTATTATTATTATTATTATTATTATTCTTCTTAGACTAAATTTCTAAATGCATCTCCTCCTAGACTGTTCAAGCTACAACCACCAAACTCGGACTAGACCTTCAGACTGTTCTGACTTAGTGTGCTATATCTTTTCAGACTGATCCGACTTACGGTTTTCCTAAAAAAGCTGATCAAAACTTGGAAAACTCCCATTGACTTTCATTGATCTGCCTTGGCTGATCTGAACATTCCGTCCAACTGTCAAAATTCAAATTCAAACACACAGACTCAATTTAACTGCCATTCCTATTTCCAAGCCATTTAAACTCATTCAAACTCATTCAAACTCATCTATCTATCTATCTATCTATCTATCTATCTATCTATCTATCTATCTATCTATCTATCTATCTATCTATCAAACTAAATCTATCTATCTATCTATCTATCTATCTATCAAACTAAATCTATCTATCTATCTATCTATCTATCAAACTTAATCTATCTATCTATCTATCTATCTATCTATCTAACTCATTCAAACTCATCTATCTATCTATCTATCTATCTATCTATCAAACTAAATCTATCTATCTATCTATCTATCTATCACTGGTAGCTGCCAAGTCACTCCCTAGCAACCAAACAGAGTACCCTAGCAACCATATTGGAAAATCTATATCTCTGCATCAGAACATCGTACAGACATGGGGGTTGGTTTGTATTGTCAAGCAGCCTTTGGAGTATCATCATTGGTAGCTGCCAAGCCACTCCCTAGCAACCAAACAGAGTACCCTAGCAACCGTTTTGCAAGATCTATATCTCTGCATCAGAACATCGTACAGACATGGGGGTTGTTTTATATTGTCAAGCAGCCTTTGGAGTATCATCATTGGTAGCTGCCAAGCCACTCCCTAGCAACCAAACAGAGTACCCTAGCAACCGTTTTGCAAGATCTATATCTCTGCATCAGAACATCGTACAAACATGGGGGTTATTTTATATTGTCAAGCAGCCTTTGGAGTATCATCATTGGTAGCTGCCAAGCCACTCCCTAGCAACTAAACAGAGTACCCTAGCAACCGTTTTGCAAGATCTATATCTCTGCATCAGAACATCGTACAAACATGGGGGTTATTTTATATTGTCAAGCAGCCTTTGGAGTATCATCATTGGTAGCTGCCATGCCACTCCCTAGCAACTAAACAGAGTACCCTAGCAACCGTTTTGCAAAATCTATATCTCTGCATCAGAACATCGTACAGACATGGGGGTTGGCTCTTTTGACTCATGCTAGCAATCTGGACATCCAACATCCTAGCAGTGAATAGCTACATGCTAATAGTGATTAGCTAAGTGCTAAAGTGGGCTAAGAACATGCTAATAACTCAATAAAAACTCCATAGTATCCATTGTGACAATTACCAATCTATCTATCTATCTATCTATCTATCTAAACTACTAAACTTAAACTTTCAAACTGAAAACTTTCAAACTGAAAACTTTTAAAACTGCTTCAAACTTTATGGACCGGCTTTTTCAAGCCAACTTAAAGTTTGTCTTCAAACTTTTTTATCTAGTTTACTTTAATTATTATTTTTGGAACAGATAAGGGGTTTGTGGTAGTTTTGTAATCTGGCTTAAAATCTAATTGACCTAGACTACTTAAAGAGAATATCTGCAAACAGATACACATAGCCTAAAAAATGGACACATTTACCTACAAAACATCTGGATTTACATATTTTTCTCACTTTAGATATGCAAATGTGCGGAGCCCCTAAAGGGACATGGTGTTGGAAAAAATTTGGGATGGAAGGAAAAAATATTTTTCAAATATTTTGCGTTCTCTGACAAAACTTGTTGTGAGTTCAGACAAGCACTTCCTGTTTAATTTCCCTCAGGCAGTGTTTCAGACAGCTCTGGACGTTAACAATGGAGCAGTTAATAGAGTTTGACTCTGAACTGAGACTGAAATACTGTATAAAGAAATATGTTCAGTGTTTAGTAACTTGTGAGCTAAACTTTGGTAAAACACAATAACACTTCATCTGATTTTCCTCAAAACGAGTCTTCCTCCGTTACGTACAAAATACATTGATCTCCGTGTGCAGGAGCTGAAGGGACCGTCTGCAAAGTGCAAAACCTGAAAGCGTTACTTCAAAAATGTTGTACAGCTGTTGAACACCAGGCATGTGCACACATAGACACAGAGCTGTCTGAACCACTGCCTGAGGGAAATTAAACAGGAAGTGCTTGTCTGAACTCACAACAGGTTTTGTCAGAGAAAGCAAAAGATTTGAAAAATATTTTTTCCTCCCATCCCAAATTTTTTCCACCACCATGTCCCTTTAGGGGCTCCGTACAAATGAAATAAATTCTTTACGCAACATAATTAGCCTACCTGAAAAAAAAAAAAAAATAAAAAATCTGTGTTGTTTTAATTCTGATAAATCATTGCATATGCACCTGCATCGTTTCATAAGGTTATACAGAGTTAGACAGACTTCAGTCACCGAGAGCCAAAAACAAACAGCAGCGCCTTTAACAGTTCCTCCTGAACCAAAACAATGAGCTCCTGCTGCGTTCACTCCATGAGTAACTATAATTATGAGATGGAAACCCGTGAGGCTCTACCTGGAGCGTTTCTATTTCAACACAATCCACACCAAAATAAATCTGCAGCAGTCAGGTGGAACAAGTAAAGCTCTGTAAGTTGTTTGTGTTCATTATTACTGTAATGTTCTGTGCTTTGAGCAATAACATTTCTAGCTGGGGTGATCTCACATTGTGACCACAGTATGAGCACACAGTGAGAGCGCTGTGAGGTTACACTTTTACATCACTGAGAGACAAACTGTTGACTGGGTATGATGTTGGTGGTGCTGACCCTTTGTGATGAAGATATTAAACATTAAGGCATCAGCTGAAGCGTGTTTTTCTAATCAGAAGTAAATGTTCTGGAGTCGTTATATTTGCTATATGGTGCGTCTATAAATTAATGGTTGTAATTTTAAAATAGTTGAACTCACTGTCGTTGCAGATGAAAGTCTGGTTGTTACTACATGACACATCATGCCATTGTCCATTCTTCATCACAGCACACTCGTGTCCGTTATTTCGTTGTCCAGGAGCCCAGGTCACATTGAGCGCAGGTTCACCTGAAGACCACTGCCATTTATCAACACTCGTCTTATTCAGCCCAATCCAGACATAGTTATTAGGATTAGCACTCACTCTCTTCACCTCGTTCATGTCGTTCATGTTGTCAACGGTGGCCAGATCTGTGTATTTCTCTCTGCAGTATCTCTGAGCTTCAGTCCAGCTCTTCGCCTCACGTATAAAGTGATACTGACGCTGAACACATTCAGATACGGAGCAGAGAGCTGTGAAAGAGAGGGTTTGATTTAATGCTTTTCATAACAGAGTCAAACCTGATGAAACCATAAACCATAAATAAAACAACAAACACACTCACCAATGAGAAGAAGGATGAAATATAGAGTTTGCTCCATTTCTGAGGAAGAAACACATTGAAAAACTCAGATAATCCCATATAGCGTAATTAAAAAATATATATATATATATATATATAAGTTTTAGCAATCATTCAGACAATATTAACATCTCAAAGTCTAGTTGTGTTTGAAGAATGAACATGTGAGTTGTTCTTACTTTAGAGGTCGTGTGTTTCTGTCCTGAGTCTGATGTTTCTGTCTGCAGCTTTAAACAATGTGATCATTATATCTGCTCTCATCCCTCATTCAGTACATCATTTGTGTATTTCTCTTTAAAAAAAAAGAAAGAATTTTTTTTTCACATTTTACTTCCTCTGTTTTTGTCCACGTCTCTTACCTCAAAGTAGGAAAACACAGGTGTCGATACTCCCATCATTTGCATTCTTGGCGCCTGTGTCAGTATCAGTAAATCTCTCTTTAAATATAGACTTTCTGCAGCACATATAAGATGTCATTAATATTAGTTTACAGCTAATTTAATGACATTTCTTCAATAAATATAAAGCTGCTCAGCCAACAAAGCCATGTGGGATCCACCTGGGTCACCTAACCAGTTTTGTCCTCAGTTTCCATGGAGGACCACATGCTTTTGACCAAATTATGTGATGAAAAGGAACACTTAAGGGCCATTTACACAACACTGTTTTCAGCTAAAAACAAAAATTATATATTTTGGCCATTCATTTACACAACAACGGCTTTTAGGGGCCTGAAAACACAAGCTTTTAAAGTGCAAGTTTTTGAAAACTACGGTTATCGTCTCTGTGTAAACTACAAAAATGTGAATTTGTGAAAACGCTCACGTCATGTGCATGTGTATTACGTGGTCAGTCTACAGGCGTGTAGTGTTTCTTTACAAAAAGACTTTGCCATCTACTGGTCTGGTATGAGTAATACAGCGTTTTCCCATGTGAACAGGGACCGTTGTCGTCTGTACGGGAAAATGCAAAGAAAAAACATTTCCGTTTTCAGTACATTGTTGACGTGTAAACATACCCTTAGTGTTCATATGATCCACACTACAGAGTGTTAAATAAACACTGAAGCAGTGTTGAAGTTAATGAGATAATGAAGACTTCATTTAACAGATCACAAAATGGTGTTGAAAAAATGTGTGATGCAATTTACTGACTTACAGTTTAAAGGAGGAGGATGTTCAGTCCTCTGATGGGAGGCACTGCTGTCGTCACTGTGATGGTGATCCATCTTTAGCAAAAAGATTTACTGTCTATTAATAAGGTATCACAATTGGGCTGTATTATTTACTGTTGTTGATTAAGAACTCTTAATGTGCAACAATTCAAAATTAAATAAGAACTACTTTTGTGATGTCTTCCTAATGCATTGACAAATTTTAAAGATTTTAAACAATATAAAAAAAGCATTTAAAAGAATGTTTTAAAAAAGTAATTTAACACAATAAATGTACAGTATTTAAACAGATGCACATCAACAACTGTGTGTGTGTGTGTGTGTGTGTGTGTGTGTGTGTGTGTGTGTGTGTGTGTGTGTGTGTGTGTGCTTCTACAATGAGGACATTAGGTTAGATTAAGTGTGTTTCTTACTGTTATAGATTAATGTTTTGTACAACAAACCCAACAGAGTCCGGATCACCCTGAATGGGTGATCCATACCATGAATCTGTATAACTACCATATTCATAAGTTATGGTATATTTACATGGTTCTCCAAGAGACCTGATAGTTTTTTAGACCTGTTAGAGATTATTTGAATGTTTTTTGTTGTTTTTTTTTTGATATTCAATAATCTGTTTATTATTTCTTTGATTAATAGAATGCAAAACATTATTTCTGTATATTACTGGAAAAGCATGTCATTTCACATCAAGTAACAAAGTAATAATGCATGCATTAGGTATGACAGTCAGAATGAATCTGGACAGTATGTAAGCATCGGCTCCGACTCCAACACCGATAATTGTGCAGAAACTAAACCAGATGAAAACAATCAGCTGTAACTGAATCATGTTGTCAAGTACATAATGTGTCGTTTGCAGGGGTCGATAATGAAGATTTACACATGCAATGACTTGTTGTGAATTACTTAAAGAACTGCAGTGTGTACATTTTAGGACTTCCTCACACCTCAGTCATATAACGAAAAGACGTCATGCCTCAGACTAAAAGGCTTCAGTCATCGGACAAAACAGCATTGTGCCTCAGACAGAAAGGCTTCAGGGCTCAGGAAAAATGACATCAGGTGTCAGGTCTCGTACAATTAGGCATCGGACGAAGCAGCCTCAGACTAAAAGGCATCGGATGAAACGGACTAGGACAAAAAGGCATCTTTTTTTCTTTTTTTCTTTTGAACACTGGGTGTCATTATTGCATAGAGCCTCTTTAAGTACACTTAATGCACTAATTAGCACATAAAATTTCAGTGGATCTTTATATACTGTCACTAAGTTCATGGATTTTTATGAAAAATAAAACATGCAGGTTAAATGTGTACTAAAATTCACAATTTAACAGTAAGTATACTTTTAGCATAAAGCAATTAAAGCAGTGGTCTCAAACTCAATTCCTGGAGGGCCACAGCTCTGCACAGTTTAGCTCCAACCAGCTCCAACTCGCACCTGTTTGAAAATTTCTAGTAATCCTGAAGACCTTAATTAGCTGGATCAGGTGTGTCTGATTAGGGTTGGAGCAAAATTGTGCAGAGCTGTGGCCCTCCAGGATTCGAGTTTGAGACCACTGAATTAAAGTGCTTTATTTTGAATGTGGGGACAAGTGCTACTAATGACATATTAATAGTGTACGTGATTGTACTTGTCACGGTTCACTGGTTCACTCTCTGTGAGTGTGTGTTGCTGCTGATGAGCTGATCACCTGCGCAGCGAACACTTAACTTTCCCTTTTCAGCATGAATTCCATCAAGCAAAGTAAAACAGGTGCATGAAGTACACTGTGTTCACATTTTAAAAGTGGGCTGAGTGTTTTCCTGGTAGAAAATATGAAATGGTTAATCATTTTGAAATGCATTTTTTGAAATGGAAAAGTGGAACACTCTGAGTTCACACCAGGTGCGCCTCTAACCTCGCAGAGGCAGAAGAGTCCCTTTGGGGGACCAACGAGGAGATTGAGCAGACTCAACTGGTGGCTTAAATGCCCACTGTTTGTTTCAACTGATAAAGAGCATCCCAGAACAGGGATAGGATCGACAAGTACCTCATTGCTTGAAAATGTGACAGAAACTGATTAAATCCCCCTGATGCTGAAGCACAGAATGAATGGATTTAGATGTGGTTCAGATTTATCAAAAGATTTATTTTGTACATTTGTATGATAATTAATTTCAGTTACTAATTAGCATGCAGAATGTATTCTAGTGTCTTGTTTAGGCATAATATACAAGGTTGTATGTTGTAGATACATAGCATTTGAATACATTAAAAGTCCCACTCACTTTTTTCGCGTGCTTACGGCCTCGTTCCTTCTTCTATCCATTGCATATTAATGTCTGACTCCAGATAGCATTGATTTCTGAGCGTGGGAATTAAGGATAACTTAGTTGGCATTCAAAAGAATAAGGTTGAAGATGATCTGTCTGTTTTGCTCACATGAATATGATATGGTTTTTGCTTATGTAAGGCATATGAAATTAAACAGGAATTAACACAACTTTTAAGTGTGGAATTGCTAACTGCAGTTTGGTGTTCAAAAGCTTTAATGCGTTTAAGTCACACTCATACTGATGATTTCTGATTTGACATCGAATGTTGCTCTGTGTATTGTGAGAACTTGACTGGTTTCTTTTCACATCTAAAAACCCAAATGAAAGAGGACACAGCAGTAACGTGTCCATTTAAACACTGCAAAAAGACATAAACTGTCTTGTCAACATTCACATCACATTTATCAAGATGTCATAAAGGAAAGAGCACAGTCTAAGTGATGATATTGTTCGGGGAACAAGTGAAATCCAGGGAAGCACTCAGGAGTCTATGGTTCATTCTGAGGACAGGCGTGAGTGAAATGACTACAGATGAGATTTGTCCTGAACATGTAGACGATGACATGTTTCTAAAAAATCTGGCCCTGTTTTATCTTAAGTTGCCGGCAAAGATGTTGCTTCCTACATCTGTTATTCAAGCTGTCACTGAAGGACTCCTGGAGATACATGATATCAGCCTGTCAAATCTGCTGAATAAATAAAAAGAAAAATTATTCTACTTGGAGCTCCTGAGACAGAAGTAGAAAGAGTGGTAGATCCACACTTGCAATACTCAGATATTGAAAACAGATCAGAGGAGGAAAACCGTGTTTAAACAAATCTTCAACTATATTGAACCAGTTCCCATTCGTTTAGAGAACAATGAAGCAGGAAATGAATGTTTTGCCCAATACTTTCCAATAATAATAATAAAAAAAAAAGAGCGAGTCCATGCGGGAACAGCACAGCTACACCCATTTGCAAGTTCACAACAAAGATGTACTTAAAGGGATAGTTCACCCAAAAATGAAAATTTGACATTTATCTGCTTACCCCCAGGGCATCCAAGATGTATGTGACTTTGTTTCTTCAGTCGAACACAAATGATGATTTTTAACTCCAACCGTTGCCATCTGTCTGTCGTATAATGCATGTCAATGGGAACACAATCTATAAGAGTCAATAAACACGCACAGACAAATCCAAATGAAACCCTGCGGCTCGTGACGACACATTGATTTCCTAAGACACGAAACGATCAGTTTGTGCGAGAAACCGAACAGTATTTATATCATTTTTTTAACTCTAATACACCATTCTTATTCTGTGTATTTTGTTGTGAGCATTACTAAAAAAAATAAATAAAAAAAAACTGACGGCATCCAACATCTGCGTGAGTTTCTCGGCACGCTTATGTCACGCTTCAAGTTACGTCAAGCATGAACTCTCAACCCTCGCATGCACGCGCAGAAGACAGCTGGTCGAAAGTTTTAAAAATATTCAAATATTTGGTATTTTTCTTACAAATACATTTTTTTACTTCAGAAGACATCGATTCATCCATTGGGGTCGTATGGATTACTGTAGTTATTGCTGTATGTGCTGTTTGATGCTTCGACTTTTAGGAACACGTGCATTATAAAGCATTCCCAGATGATTTATTTTTTTTTCTAAAATCCTTTTTGTGTTCATCTTAAGAAGGAAAGTCGTATACATCTCAGATGGTATAAGGGTAAAAGATGAGTAAACGGTGAGCACATTTCCGGGTGTACTGTATTTTCTTATAATACAGAATAGCAAATGGGATTCCCTCTTAAGATTCATCAGTGGAAAGAAAGAAAAAGAGGAACAAGAGGAGGAGGAAGCCAAGCAAGAGAAACAAATGAGAAGTGTTGCAACTTTAAATCTGTTTTGAAATAAGTTGTTTTTCAAATAAAGTTTTCCAAGTGATATGACTGTTTGCGTTTTTTTATTTATTTATTTATTTATTATTAATTACTTACCCTGTAACTACATGAAATAAGAGGGTAACAAGCTCCACTTTAATTTACGGCCCATAATGTCATACGTACCCCTTAGTTATAAAATATTTACAGTATAAATAATTTGTTATTTTCCTGGTTGTTACCCCTTTATTCCCAATACTTTACATATTGTTCCCGTATACTTACACATACTTACTGTATAGTAACACTATAATTATTGAAAGTTACACTGTAAATTTGTTGTAATTACACAGTACTTTCCGGGCTGTAATCTATAGCGTTACTGATTCTGAATGAGTTTGATAGTGCTTCGTGGCTAAAGCTAACATTACACACTGTTGGAGAGATTTATAAAGAATGAAGTTGTGTTTATGAATTATACAGACTGCAAGTGTTTAAAAATGAAAATAGCGACGGCTCTTGTCTCCGTGAATACAGTAAGAAACGATGGTAACTTTAACCACATTTAACAGTACATTAGCAACATGCTAACGAAACATTTAGAAAGACAATTTACAAATATCACTAAAAATATCATGTTATCATGGATCATGTCAGTTATTATTGCTCCATCTGCCATTTTTCACTGTTGTTCTTGCTTGCTTACCTAGTCTGATGATTCAGCTGTGCACAGATCCAGACGTTAATACTGGCTGCCCTTGTCTAATGCCTTGAACATGGGCTGGCATATGCAAATATTGGGGGCGTACATATTAATGATCCCGACTGTTACGTAACAGTCAGTGTTATGTTGAGATTCGCCTGTTCTTCGGAAGTCTTTTAAACAAATGAGATTTATATAAGAAGGAGGAAACAATGGAGTTTGAGACTCACTGTATGTCATTTCCATGTACTGAACTCTTGTTATTCAACTATGCCAAGATAAATTCAAAATTTAATTCTAGGGCACCTTTTTATGGCATTTTTCATGTAAATTTGAAAGTTATATTATTACATTTTGACCTGTTTTTCAAGATTAGGAAATGTCAAATAATTTTTTTGGTGAATAGACCCTTTTCACAGACTGTGATGACGCGTTTGAGCAGTCAATCAATATCGTATATTGTATATATTTTCATTTTTTAAAAAACATTTGTACATTTAAAACACTATACTTAGTATTATATTACCTTTGCATCAAATTACGCTGCTGTGAGGGTGTTTCTAATACAGCGGCTGTGGGAGTGACAGTAAAAATGACATCTTTCTCTCTTCTGACTGCCGTTATCAATCGCTCTCTATTTGTTTCCTCTTTTTGAAAGTTGTGAAAACATTATTGTGGAGTTTTTCGAGTAAACGGATACACAAAAAATATATTTAATGTATTCTCTCATTCACTTGTTCAAATTTATAACATTTATTCTAGTACCATCTCTATTGTTAACACATACTAGATGTTATATTTGGTAAGGATCACACCAACACAAGCAGTTGCGTTAACTTATCTCTTTTTACTTTTTCTCTCTATTATCAGACCCCACTAAACAAACCCATACATAGTCAGGCATAACAGAATGCTTCCTGCACAATCAAACTATATGCGTCACTGAACACTAACTCCATGCATTACCAAAACAACACTTGTGAGAGAACATAACATTCCCCCCCCCCCCCCCCCCCCCCCACCCCCCCTTCCTACAGGTTTTCACAACATGAAATGTTGACACAAAGTCCTGTAAGTGCCCCGGGCGTGAACGAGTACGAACAGGCCGTGGAGAAACATGGGAATGGGGCAGGGCAGCCTGTGGTGGGCAAGCACAAATTTCAGCCGGTAGGTTGATAGGCATGTCTGGAGCCCGTGCAGGAGCTATCTGAGGTGTCAGCTGAAGAGCTGGGGTGTCCTGCCAAGCTGGGGGTGTGTCTGGAGGTGTCACACCTGTTGTATGTGCCGGAGGTGGCACTTTGCGGAGACGACTTGCATGCCACCGTGTGCTGTCACTGAGCAAAAAGGTAACTGGTCCCAGCTGGTGAGTAACTTGGAGAGGGGAGGACCAATACGAAGCAAGTTTGTGGTCTCTGTGGGGCCTGCGAACCCTGACCCAATCTGCAGCCTGTATGTCAGGGACCTTAGCGCGTGCTGAGAGATCGAAGTTCTGCTTCATCCGCCTCTGCTGGCGAGCAACAGAGGCCCTGACCCCCGGTAGTGGTCCCTGAGGCAGTGTGGGGCTGAGCCTGTCAAGGGGAAGGTGGAGCTCACGGCCAAGCATGAGGAAAGCTGGAGAGACCCCCGTCGTAGAATGTTGGGTGGCCCTGTAGTGCAGCAGTGTGTGACGAATGGCCTGTGAGAAGGTCCATCCCTGAAACAAGTGCGCCCTGAGACTGTTTTTCAGTGACTGGTGAAAGCGTTCAACGCCACCGTTAGCTTGGGGGTGATAGTATGCCGTGCGAATGTGGCGAATACCCTTGTTTTTGAGGTATGTGATGAACTCAGCTGAGATCAACTGCGGGCCATTGTCAGTAGTGATAGTGTTTGGAAGACCCCAGCGGGAAAACAGAGAGTCCAGAAAGTCAATTATGACCTTAGAGGTCACAGAACCGGTGGCAATGAGCTCAGGCCATTTCGAGTGTAGGTCATAGACAACCACTAGGAAGCGTTGGTGATGAGGAACTCCCTGTATCTCACCACATATGTCCAGCTGCAGGTGGTCCCAGGGCTGCGATGGCCAAGCGAGAGGTTGTAAGGGTGGGGGGGCCTGGTGACCAGTCTTACCGCTTAAGAGACAGGCGGCACAGTCTTTCACCAGGGCCTCAATGTCTTTATCTATCCCTGGCCACCACACTCTGTCTCTGCAGCGCTGCTTCAATTTCACAATTCCCAGGTGGCCTTCGTGAGCCATTGCCAAGACACGTGCACGTAGGTTGCTGGGGATGACTGTGCAGAGGCCACGTGCCACACAGGTGTCGTTCCAGCAGGACAGCTCCTGCCTTATTCTTGAAAATGCTGTCAGCCCTTCTGGTACCTCCCGAGGCCAGCCGTTCAGAATATAGACACAGAGCTGAGAAAGGACTGGGTCCTGTTCTGACGCCTCCCTCAGTTCTTGTAGTGATACGGCGGCCTGGAGGGGTGTGTGTAACATCTGGACAATGTCCTGTTCCACACGGTCCGTGTCGGTGTGGGTATGTGTGGCAGGGGGGGTTGGAGCAGAGCGGGACAGTAAATCTGCCACAACATTGTCTCTGCCAGGGGTGAACTTTAGATCAAAGTTATATTGGCGAAGACGGTCAGACCAGCGATGTAGCCTCAGTGGTCTGTGGCCTGTCCCCGATGTGGAAAGCAGTGCAGTCAGGGCCTGGTGATCCGTCCTTAGGGTGAAGGCACGGCCATAGAGATACAAGTGCCACCTCTCGCAGGCCCAGATGCAGGCTAGTGCTTCGCGTTCCCCCACCGAGTACCGCTGCTCCGTCTGATTGAGGGCCCGTGACGCAAAGGCAACAGGCTTCTCCACGCCCCGCTGAGTCTGTGACAACACTGCTCCTATGGCTGTAGCCGACGCATCGCAGGTCACCAAGGTGGAGCTGGAGATATCAAAGTGAGCCAACACTGGAGCTGTGGTGAGCTGCACCTTGAGCGCATGCACGGCATCAGAGCACGCCTGTGACCACACCCATGGCTCATCCTTACGTAGAAGACGCCGTAGTGGAGCAGTGGTAGAAGAATAATGTGGGAGGAACTTCAGATAGTAGGCTGTCATGCCCAAGAATGATGCCACCTGTGCAGCTGAGCCAGGTTCGGGAATTGCCAGTATGGCATCTACATTTGACTGAAGTGGTGTGACGCCATCCGCCGAACAGCTGGAAACCCACGTACTCAATGGTCGGTGCAGAGAAAACACATTTTCCAGCATTGACGGTTAGTTTGTGTTCAGCCAGGGCTGTAAAGACTCTGCTGAGGCGTTCATCGTGGCTCTCTGTGGTGGGCCCATGGATAACCACATCATCCAGGTAAATGGCCACCCCAGGTATACCAGCCAACACCGACACCATGATTTTTTGGAAACAGCTGGGGGCGGAGCTAAGTCCAAATGGCATACGTGTGTAACGAAACACACCTGCATGGGTCACGAAGGCCGTGAGGTTTCTGCTGCTGGGGTGCAGAGGCACTTGTAGGTAGCCCTGTCTGAGATCCAGTTTAGAGAACACGGTCGAGCCATGGAACTGAGCAATAAGCTCCTCTGAGGTAGGCAATGGGAACCTGTCCGGGATCACTGCCTTATTCACTGCTCGCAGGTCAACACACACCCGCAAGCCCCCTGATTTCTTCTGAGCCACCACCAGGTTCGAGACCCAGGGTGATGCATCCACTGGTTCGATAATGCCAGTGTCCAGCAGCTGCTTAAGTTCAGCTGAGACACCATCACGGAAAGCCAGGGGGATGCGGCGAAGTGGTTGGATGACTGGCTTAACGGCGGGGTCCAGGAGAGGTTGGTGGGCAAAAGCAGTAAGGCAACCCAAGCCTTCAAACAGGGATGGCCACTTTTGCTGCCAAGGTGTGGAGATTGTTAGTATTGCAGCTCCCTTCGTGTCCACTAGGGAGAATCCCAGAGCTGAGAACAAATCCAGACCCATCAGGTTGGCCCCACGACGGGCAACATGGAAGGTGAAGCTGGGTACCATCTTGTTGCCATACCCAACAGTCACTTGTAGGGAACCCACTAAGTCAATCTTTGAGTCTCCGTAGCCACAGAGTGAAGCAGAGGGTGCAGAGAGTGGCAACGCTTTTAAAAAAAGTACTGTATGTGTGCATGTTCAACAGAGACACACTGGCACCAGTGTCCAAAAGCAGAGGGATACAAATGTCATTTAGGCGCACTGAACAGGTTTTAAATGAGACTGGTCCAGAGGAAACATTGTGAATGATAGTGGGTGCTTGGGCTGACTCAGCTGGAGCAGAGCGGCAGACTGAAGCAAAATGATTGCGTTTACCACAGTTGTGGCACGTTTGTCCACGGGCTGGGCAGTTCTGTGCTCTAGACGGATGAGCTGAGGATCCACAGTAATCACAGGGGCGTGATGCTTGTGTTTGTGGGCGTGGCCGAGACCGCTGCTGGCGCCTCAGTAGCATAACTGCAGAGGAGTCTGCTGCCGCCGATGTGTCGTTCTGGCTGGGCTGTAAAATCGACGGGGGCATCGGAGAGGGGGCTGGGCAGTCCGTGAATGTTTGCTGTTTAGTCAGAGCCGACGCACATGCAGCTGCGCTCTCTATTTGTAATGCAATCGTGATTGCTCGAGACAGTGATAAATCATCCGGTTCTAATAGCAGAGTTTCACGCACTTTAGCGTTGTTTGTATGTTCAATTAACTGGTCGCGAATCATTTCTTCCTGCAACGCACCGAACTTGCATGTGCTGGCCAATCCCCGCAAGTTTGCTACGTATTGTTGCACAGACTCACCGGGCAGCTGGCGTCTTTGGCGGAACAGAAAGCGGCGCAAAAGCGCACTCTGTGGGGCCGCAAAGTGTGCGGACAGTAGTTCTATGGCTGTGTCATAATTGCTTGTGGTGCCCGACTCGAGCGTACCCAGCACACGTTGACCCTCGGCTCCCAAACAATGCAGTAACAGCGCCTTTTTGCGGGCTGCAGACACGTCAGTCAGCCCCACTGCCAAGATGAAAGTTTCGAAGGACTGTAACCAGTGAGTCCAGGGAATTGGAGGCTCACCAGGCAAAGCAAGGAAAGGAGCAGGAGGTGGTAGTACTATATCAGCCATCCTCGTCGTCAAATGTTATATTTGGTAAGGATCACACCAACACAAGCAGTTGCGTTAACTTATCTCTTTTTACTTTTTCTCTCTATTATCAGACCCCACTAAACAAACCCATACATAGTCAGGCATAACAGAATGCTTCCTGCACAATCAAACTATATGCGTCACTGAACACTAACTCCATGCATTACCAAAACAACACTTGTGAGAGAACATAACACTAGAGTTTTCTTATCCATGAATTCTTCTATAACCTCTCCATTCATATCGTTATAATTATCCCACAATGCATTATGGTCATTAAAATCTCCTTACATTCTAAGTGTATTAATAATTCCTCCAAATTTCATTTCAGTTCATTTCTGGCATTGATTATAATAATTTGCTATTTTAATATTACCATCATCTGTCCATACATCCATTATGATAAATTCCAGTTATTTCCATTACCTTGTATTGTATATTTTGCTTAATAAATGTTGCATGTGTTATTGGTGGAGGATCTAAGTTTCCTGTATGCAAATTATATCTGGTTTTGTTTCTAACTCATTAATAAATCCTCTGAATTCCTGTCCATGAGCTAATAAACTTCTTTCAATCCACTGAATAATAAGAATTAACCCGGTCCTGCATTCTGCTGGAGGATTGACAGCAGTCTGTGATGGAGTGACCTCTGGTGGACAATCAGGACACTACAGCTGGTGATCCTGACACATATTTCTCTAAATGGCTGAATATATCATTTGAAGATTGCAGTAATGCATGTCTGATGTTATTTAATACTACATGGCCTTCTGCCATACATAGGCATCTAAATGTGAAAATAAACATCGCTTGATGAAACATCTGATTTTATATGGTTTCTAACATCAATATGCAAAAAATTTTTTAAATTCTCAGATGCCACTTTTTTGTCTAGTAGTTTTAAATGTGTTCTTCTAAACAAAGTTGTTGTTATCTGCTTGTAAAAATAAAACAGAAATACAATATAGGAATAAAAAGACAATATAAAAGTAAAATAAAAAGCATGTTAAAATTTAATTTAATGGTTATTCTTGAAATCATTTTGAATGCATTTTTTTTTTTTACATTCTGTTATGATCACACACACATGGCAACATGTCATTCATTTTTTTTAGAAGTTGCACAGGTTTCATGCATTTCAACAGTTCACCTTTTCTTTCTCAGCTTTGCAGTTATACACAGATTCGAGGTCTGCTGCTTCCTGAATTTCATAGATGCCGGTAACAGAGGTTTTGCGTACGTCACTGATCCCGTATTGTCGGGTGAGCGTACCAGAGTACTGGACTGTACTCGTAAAGGTTTTGCTTGTCACTTTAATGGAGCAAGAATGGTTGGGAGGAACCTCTATCTCCATATTC